>NW_015386300.1:602937-632741 GCF_001527695.2 Protobothrops mucrosquamatus
ATACTGCATCCAGTTTTGGTCACCACGATGTAAAAAAGATGTTGAGACTCTAGAAAGAGTACAGAGAAGAGCAACAAAGATGATTAGGGGACTGGAGGCTAAAACATATAAGGAACGGTTGCTGGAATTGGGTATGTCTAGTTTAATGAAGAGAAGGACGAGGGGGGACATGATAGCAGTGTTCCAATATCTCAGGGGCCGCCACAGAGAAGAAGGAGTCAAGCTATTTTCCAAAACGCCTGAAGGCAGGACAAGAAGCAATGGATGGAAACTAACCAAAGATAGAAGAAACCTAGAACTAAGGAGAAACTTCCTGACAGTTAGAACAATTAACCAATGGAACAACCTGCCTCCAGAAGCGGTGAATGCTCCAACACTGGAAGTTTTTAAGAAGAAACTGGACAGCCATTTGTCCAAAATGGTATAGGGTTACCTGCCTGAGCAGGGGGTTGGACTTGATGACCTCCAAGGTCCCTTCCAACATTATTATTATTATTATTATTATTATTATTATTATTATTATTATTATTATTATTATTATTATTATTATTATTATTATTATTATTATTATTATTATTTGTGGTTATTATTGTTTTTAAATGACTTGGAATAATTTTAACAAAATAATTTCTTAGGGCTATTTCTCTTAAGAGAAAAAAGAAATTTATTGATTTATTTATTCATTTATTTACATCCCAACTTTATTATTTTTACAAATAACCCAAGGCAGCAAACATATAGAGCATACCTTCCTCTTCCTATTTCTCCATAACAACAACCTGTGAGGTGTGTTGGGCTAAGAGAGAGAAATCATTTATTATTGAGATCTGAGTAGTCAAGGTAGAATGCAGCCCATCAAATTAAACTGAGCTATATGCTACAGTTAGTATTAATTACATGTATGAAACACATACCGGTGCATATATGATAAGCAGTATTACCCAAACCTATACCACTAAAATTACACTATTACAGGTAAAACCAAGATGCATTTTATGCTACCTTTTTAAAAACCTAAAAACATGTCTTTGGGCTGACTTCTTTCCAATTTACAACTGCCAGAGTATGTGACAATTGTGTCTGGAAGAGAGGTCTATTATGCTTCTTGTAGAAATAAACCTGAGCTGTCAAGCTACCGGTATAGATCGTTACATAAAATGGTGTCTTGTCATTTTGTTGATGATCAATACACCTGGTGCAGTTAACAGGATCTTATTCTCGATGGTATGCACATCACAGGTAGATTACATTTCATTTGTCTTTTTATTTTATCTCTACCAAAAATAAACAGTAACACATGCATAGTTTGTCTGCATATTATTGTCTAATTTAGAGGGATCTGTAACGTAGATCTAACAAATGAGTACAAATTATCCCAAGATAGCTGCAACAAGAATCCAAGATTAATTCTTAGTCAAGTGATATTAGCACAGGCAGGCCTCAATTTACAACCACAATTGATCCCAAAATTTCTGTTGCTAAGCAAGACAGTTGCTAACTGCGTTTTGCCACATTTTACAATCTTTCTTGCCATAGTGGTTAAATGAATCATTGCATATTTTAAGTTAATAACATGGTTGTTAAGTGAATCTGGCTTCCCCATTGACTCTGCTTGTCAAAAGGTTGCAAAAGGTGATATATGACTCCAGGACAATGCAGCCATAAATGCATGCCAGTTGCCAAGTATCCAAATTTTGATTAGGTGACCATAGTTCTAAGTGTGAAAACTAGTTAAAAGTCACAAGTCAGTGCTGCTGTAACTCTGAACAGTCACTAAATGGATGGTTATAAATAAATGAACACCAGTATTTAACTTCAAATAATTGAGAATTTTTCTTTCAAATAGCTCTAGTTGTAGCATCTACAGTAACTGGTTCTCTCATTGTAGTTAAGAGCTTTCATTCTTAAGCTTGTCTAATCAGGAAGAAATAAAGTTTATATGAATTAAGTGATCCTACACTATGTCTTTCATAGCAAAAAAACAAAAACAAAAAAAACCCAAAATTCCTCTATTTCCTGCTAAATGGCTAAAGGAAACTCAATGACTTGATTTAATAAAGTGAAAGTATAATCACTTTGAAAAGAAAAGTATTGGCATGTCACATGTGCTAGTGAATGACTGAATGAATTATGAACTCTCTCTGTGTACGTGACAGAATCACACTTCCCTGATGATTTTTTTTTAAAAAAATACTGATAAAAATATCTAACAGCACACTTTGTTCAGAGTGATACCAACTAGCCTAGTCTTAGGATTTTGCTGTCCATTTCTGAATCAGTCCATGAAAACAACAGCATGAAAACAACAATGGTGGAATGAAGTAGGGGTAGAAAGCAAATAGTAGAGGTAGAAAACTTCCACCAACTGAAATTAGAGCAGAGTGAACAGACTGAAATGGCTAGAGGGGAAAAAAACCAGGCAAAAGCCCCCAGGAGAATCTTATTCAAGACACTCTCAATCTCACACCCTCCATGTTCACAAATCAAACCATCACAATGCACAACATTTACACCAATTTATCACCAAGGGAAGAAGGCTGCTTCTGCTTCTGTAGAATATCATGAGCAATTGTGACAATGGATCCATCAACTGCACAATCTAATTTGGATTAGAATATTAATGACTCAAATGCAGAAAATCTCCAATAAAAGAAATTTGGGGACAGGCCAATGAAATAGGATGAATTCCAGGAAGGCCCAGCTTGCCAATTTGACAGAAAGCAACCCAATTGTTTATCCCGACTTTTCTGTCCTAATGCTGATGTCCCTGACATCTACTAAGATAGTATTAGTGGAACTTAATGCTAGAAAAGAACATAAAATGAGAGGTGCCAGAATCATAAATCCTTGTGTGGTTCTTAGATAGGCACACATTCTGAAAGTGACCAAAAGACCTGAAATAAGATACTGTTCCTCAGGTATTCTATTTTCCAAAGTAACTGAAGGCAGGACATGAAGTAACAGATGGAAATTTATCAAAGAGAGACCCACCTTAGAATTAAGGAGAAATTTCTGATCACTGACAACAGTTAATGGAATGGCTTTATTCCAGATATTGTGGTGTTCCATCACTGATGTTTTTAAGAAGAGATTAGACAGCCATTTGTTTGGAATTGTATAGGATCTTCTGTTTGAGCACGCATTTGGACTAGATGACCTCCAAGGTGCCTTCCAATTCTTATTTTGTAATCTGTAATCTATTCCAGAAATTGGAAGTATAATTTTGCCTTGGTTGATTTATTTCAGGAAAATGAAAAACAGTAATTGACAAAAAAATATTTGTTTCATTTTTTATGTCAAAGAATGGTTTTGAATTGAATGCTGTGAGTTTAAGAAACATATGTCATCAGGATAGTTAATGGTATACTTCAACAACAGCTATGTCTGGTAAACTATTCATCTGGTTTCTTATAACAAAATTTTTATTAGTTTTCCATTTACAATTAAGTATTTGGAAAGCAATGTGGTGATTGGGTTAGTCAATTATTCAATAACAACATCTTTAGCACATATCTCAGGTTACATCATCAAAAATTCCTTTTCCATTTCCCTTAACATTTATATCATATTTAAGCTAGTAAGTTTCTAATTATATCAAACTCAGTTAAAACATTTATCAATACATTTTTGCTTATACATGAATGTTGGATTATAGGGCAACTGCTCACATGTCAGCTTGTAAAGTCTTATATAATATATGGGGCAATATCCATCCCAATAGTCAGCACGTTAAGGAGGTAGTTGTCTTATAGAAATGGTAAAGGGTTTCCTGCCTGAGCAGGGGGTTGGTCTAGATGACCTCCAAGGTCCCTTCCAACTTTATTATTATTATTATTATTATTATTATTATTATTATTGTTGTTGTTGTTGTTGTTGTTGTTGTTGTTATTATTATTATTATTATTACTATTATTACTATCATTACTATTATTACTATTATTATTATTACTATTATTACTATTATTATTATTATAAGGTGGGAAAGCTCACAAGGAAAATGTATCTTTTATGAATATCTCATGAAGTTTCAGAAGTTTCATTTGCATTAATCTCATATTTTATGCTTCTAATACCTGCATCAAAAAATCCATGTAGGCTTAAGGAGAATAAATTTACTTTGGAAGCTGCATGCACATCTAAAACCAGTCAGCTTATAGCTCAGTTTTGGGTTTTCATGGGAATTAATTGAAATTCAACCAGCTATTTGGAAAATTAGTTACCGTCATTACCATCTCTATCAAACCCTCTACATAAAGCAGTTGAATGAGAGAACTATTTTTCCCAGGATTAACAAAAGCCAATTTCTTAAAGGATAAGAATAAGTTCTTTGGGTCAGAGCACATGTGGAATAGTTTATTCAGATATCCTAGGGTATTATTAAAATTGCTAAAAGCAAAACTGAAAAGTTTTTCTGTTGGTTTCCTTTCACAAAATAAGAAATTTTAGAATGAAAAAAGGAAAAGTTTCTCCCTTGTTCTCCAGGAACTATTTGACAGTAGCAAATATTTATTATGTATGTATGTTTCTACGTATATACATATGTATATATTTAAAACATTTATATAACTGCCCATCTTTCAGACAACTCTGGGTGGCTTATTGTGCATCTGTTATCTCAAAAGGCCTTATCCATCATAGCATTCTGCAGTTAAAATGGAATTATGAGTCTCAGAAATGTTTGCTTGGCTGGCTGATCTGGCATTAATGACAGAGGATGAAAGGATAAATTTCCTTTATTTTGCCAACAAAATTAATCAATCACAGTTTGGATTTCCCCAAAATAGAGATTTGTGTGGGAAACCCCTGAAATCATCATTGCAGCAATAGTGTGATGGGAAGTTTTCAGCCCCCTCATCATCTCCAGCTACCCTATGAGTAAATCTAATCCAACAATGTTTAACATTTGGGCCAAAGATTTCACTAGATATGGGTCAGGGTCCCCATCCCTGCCCCCAAATCAGTGTCACACCAGAGTTATAAATCTAAAGGTTCTCTAGCTTTGTTGAGACAGCGTCTATTTTACTTATTTTGCTTTAGAATTTAATTAATACGATTATTATAAATATTTGTATATATATCACTGAATTTTGCCTTTGGTGTCCAAAGAAATTTAGAATCCTCTTTTCAATGAAAAGGTCTATTGTCAAAAGAGCAAGAGTTTTGATCAAAATAAACCTCCAATTTGTCAGGGATGAGGATGTTCTACAGATCTCTGCTAAGTTTTATCCATGCTTACCTGAAGCTGCTTCTATTCTAGTGGTTTTTATTTATGGCAAACATTTTCAGTGCGTAATGAAGTGGTCATGCAAAGCCACATTATATTGCTAGTTCACTGATCTACATTTATTTATTTATTTATTTATTTATGCAAAACATTGGTGGGCAAACTGTTCATTAGGGATAGACAAAGTTTGGGTATCAAGTTATACATTTAGACAGTAGCCTAATCTGCAGCTCACCTTATTTTTGAAAAACAATAATCTGTTCATGGCAAAAGATGACATGAATTGGCGGAATAGAAGAGCCATCGTGCTCTAGATATCTGCCAGTCAGACCATAACACTGGGACCAAGAAATATTGTCCAGAAGCACCAAAGATTGTACCAGAGCACTGAACCCCTAAACTGCAAAAAGTTCATGAGATTCTGAGCAAAAGTTAACAGAATATAGAATAACAGAGTTGGAAAGGACTTCGGAGGTCTTCGGAGGTCTTCCAGTTATAAGTTGCAAACTTCCAGATAATAATGCGGAAATCTTGTGACATCCCCTTAAGTTTTAACAGTGCAATGGTAAAACACGAAATTTCAGTCTTTTTTGTACGCTTAATAGGAGCTGGGAAAGTTTGCCAACCTCTTAATTGTGTTTATATACATCTGTTTTTTATATTAAATTCTTCCTTAAAACAACACACAGGAACCTAGATTGAGCCTCTTTTGAATATTAGCTTTTGATATTATTAATATACAGTAATGCAATGTGACAATTGTTCTGAAATGTTTTCTTTTCTCCATTCCCTCAGAAAATACACAGGGCATTCTTGTTATCTATGAAGAAGCTGCAGAGGAATGGGCTCTGTATTTAAAATCAATTTTCAAGCACATTATACTAGAAGACAGGATCTTACTTTACGACTTAGAAGCTGCATCGATTTACCATTCAGAAGTGCCATTTCTTTGCTCTTACAGATGCAAACTGTTGATAATATCAAATGGTCTTTTAAAGGGCCTGAATCTGAAAAAAAGATATTTTCTGAACAAGATTCTTCAGCCTCCTGAAAGGGTGGCCATTTTGCTTTGTGGGGTAGAAGATTCAACCCTTATCTATCAGACACTGAACATAGATAAATGCAACCAATTGATGACCACGGATCAAGGCCCGGAAGATTATCTTGCTGTTATATCTGATATTATTCAACAAGGTACTATCCTCCCTCCCTCCTTTTTTCTGCTTCTAATTTCTATATTTTAGGGTAAAATATGCAAGCTCAGAGATTGTGTTACTATATTTTATGTTTAGACATTTCCTCAAATAACTTAATTATGATGAAAAATACTTTGTCATTATGGTGAAATATTAAGTGTGTACAACTTGATAGAAATATGGAAGCCCCCACCAGCTATATTGTAGAAGGCTGAAGCGAGGCAGTGGAGAAGAACGAAGCAAGGCTAGATGACTTTTTCATTTCATATTTAGATGAAACAGCTTTGAGAAAAGCACTTCACTAGAGCTTTTGTTGAAGCAAAGCACACACACACACACACACACACACACAGAGTTTTGCACAGGGTCATAAATATCCGACATGCCAAGAAAGAATGTTATTGAAGCAATCATTATTCAAAAATTTGGTACAATGTCATTATATAGTGGACTGCAGTAATAAAGGGGGAGAAATGGCAAATTCCACTGAAAAATCCAGGCTTAATATATGTAATAACTGAACATTATGAATGCATGGATTATCCCCCCAGCCAGAGGGAGAAGTTCATGATCCAAGTTGCACACATGGTCCACTTAGTTAATCTTATTTTGTTTTAAAAGCCTCTTTGGATCAGATTGTTCAAATTTAGGGCATTTAAGAAACAGAATATGTATTTAAACTAGATGCTACAAATATAAGTAATATATTTATGTCATATTAACATATTAAAATAAAATAAAAAATACAATAGCCATAGCTCTCAGTATCAACATGATTCTGAACCAATTCATTCATTCATTCAATTTTTATCTCAAACAAGTCTCTCTTGAAGATATTGTTCAGCAAGGTTTAAAATCATTACTTGTTGAGTTTCTTGACTATGAAAAGCTTGTTGGAAAAAATATTATGAATATCAAAGAAACCATTCATAATGCATAGACAAGAAAGCTATGCCAGTTGTTCTGGATTAATAATACTAGATTTTTTTCAATGAAATGCATGCACCAGAAACCATTTCTTTATAAGATGCCAACAAAACTCTGCATGTACCTCAAGTTTCCAGAATGCATAGGAGATCATATCATATGGTGTTTTTGATGCAGCCAGAAGTATTTTACAATTAGTTATAGATTTAGAATTTTTAAAGAGTTGAGATATGAGCACTGATGGATCGTTGTATCAATGATCAAATTACAATATACACAAGTTTCATAGTTTTGAGTTATAACTATTAAAATAGGAGTAACCAACTATCCCCTCCAACAGATTAATCTTTGAGTTCCCACTGCACCTGAAACAAGATGATTGAGTTGATCACTTTTTGGCCATTTCAGTTGACAAAATGAGTCAAGTGCAAAGCTTTGGAAGGGAGCTTTGTTGTATTAGAAATTGTTTTATAAAATATTCCACTTCCAAAAGCAAAGAAAAGTGATCATGTTTGTCTGTTTTATTTCTAAAACCTCTTCTGGAATAGCAAAAAGACTTTAGTATAATACAGCATAGACACAAAAGCTTCTTGTGGTTACTGAAAAAGTCATACTCACACATTACTCTGTGAATCAGTTTTGAAGAGTGATTTTTTTCTAAACCTTCATCAAAACAAAGCATGTCCTTTAAAGTTTTGTGAAGTCCTATAAAATATATGTCTATTAAAAAAAACAGTTAAGATATTATTGTATGTAATAAAAATTTTGAAGCACCAAAAGAATGCAGGCAGAGAGGGCTATAAAGTTCTAAGAAAGTGGTTTTAATATTTTGAACTCATAAAATAAGGTAAGTAATTTACATTCAAACTACAAGTGGCACAAAATATTGGATGAGATTGTATAGACAAAGCTGAAATGGAATTTGATAGTTTGTTGTTGTTAAAACAAGCCATAATCTTACCAGGTTATATGAGCAAGGGCATATATTATACCATGTCATGTGAACACAGGGGATGTCATTTATTAAACCAGATTTAAGATTTAGTTTGTGGTATGAACTCATCAATAAAGCTGCATTAATGCAGCTAATAATATGGAGCAAAACAAGTGTATAATGTGTATTCTAGTTGCATCCTGGAATTAAACCTGAATGAGAGCATGAGACTGAATATGACTGGTTCCATTCTGTGATTATTATGCTTACAAAGCTGAATGGCAATTCTTGAAAAGAGATGGTTTATGCCCTCTTGAATAAAAATAGAGAACTATACGATGAGGAACCCTTGAAGTCAAGTAGAAACCTCATTAAATCTGGAAATGTTGGTGTTGAAAAGGTATGCTCCTTATCTGAGTTTGAGAGCCAATGTGATACAGTGATAAAAATGTTGGATTTGTATCAGGGAAACCAGATTCAAGAACTCAGCTGATGATAGGTAATTTTGGGGCAGTAATTGCCTCTTAATCCAATATGGCTCAGAGGTTGTTGTGTATATATAATTAGGAGATACATCTGAGTATGCTGCACCGAGAGGTCAAGAGCGAAATTGGGCAACAAACAAAAAAGCTTTCTTTTTAATGGTTCTCTTCAGAAAAGATGGGCAATCCAACTACCCCATCAAACAGATTAATCTTTGAGTTACAACTGCACCTGAAACAAGATGTTTGAGCTACTCACTTGTTGGCCATATTTAGTCCTCACTGTCATCTTCAAAGAAGAAAAGAGAAATCTCACAATGAATAAAATAAGTAGTTTGCCAATATATGTAGCCAAGAAAGTAATATTCTATATCCACTATACATATAGCAATAGTACTTAGACTTATATACCACTTCATAGTTTTACTGCTCTAAGTGGTTTGCAGAGTCAGCATATTGCCCCCAACAATCTGGGTCCTCATTTTACTGACCTTGGAAGGATGAAAGGCTGAGTCAACCTTGAGCTGTTCAGAATCGAACTCCTGGAATGAGCAGTGAGTTAACCCTGCAATATTGCATTCTAACCACTAACCACCATGGCGCAGTAGTAAGATACTGTAAAATTCAGTAACTTAGAAGCAGAGCAGGTTCCTTCCTAGACAGAACTTTTATAAGAATCTGATTACAGAGCTTGATATAGGAATAGAACAATTCTGTATCTCATATGGGCATAAATATATAGGTTTTTATTTTTTGAATTGAATTAATTTGTTTGGTTGTCTATTTTCATAAAGATACATGTGCTTAGAGGTGTTACTCACAACTAGGGAGGAATCTTGCACGAGGCAAGAGGTTTCTGGGTCATTCAAGATATTCAACATGATCAGTGTGGACTTTATGGGGCCCTTGATTCCCCTTGACACAAATCCACAGCAGCCATATCTTCTATATGTAAAGGATGAGATAGGGTGGAGAAGACTACAAACTTTTCAAACTATTCTAGTTTGTCATCTTCTTTGACCACTTCCATTTTATATTTTTTAAAGAATAAATTTGATAGAAGAAAAAATATGATACAATTCCCAACAAACTATGCATTCTGGACCTTATTTAAATTATGATGTACTAAAGGTATCTAAAAGTTTCTCTTGTACAAAATTTTTCCTAAATTTTGCAGCCTCAATGATTTCCTTTTTTATAATACAGTCGCAAGGCAAGACATTTTGAGTAACATCTCTTATGGTTGTTTGATGGTGGATTTTGTTTTCACAGATCAGAATGCATAGAAAATTGGACAGGTAGCAAAATGAGATGCAGTAATAGAACTAAATAGGGAAACCCAGCTTTTGTTACAGAAACCCATGGATAACTTTAGATGCTGTTCCTTAGTCTTCCTACTGCATATGATTGTTTTTGTGGGGGGTGGGGAAGTGGAAAAGGGAGAGTAGATGACTCCTTTAGCTCTTGGGGGGAAAAAAGACAGGCTATAAATAGAAATATAATAGTGACTAAAATTAAAATTAAAAAGGGTATAGCAAATAACAATCATAATAGCAGCAGTCTCTGCCCACCTGCAGGCCACCTGAAATAAAATAAATAAATTGAAAACCGCCACTAAAAGAACCATTCTGAAAATTAGAAGCATCTTTCCCAGGGGAAGATCATTTCTAGGCTGATTTTGACACATTATTATCTGGGACAAACTAAAGGCAAAAAAGACAGTGAATAGAAATGCTGATCAGGCAGAGTTCAAAGAGAGAAAGGATCCGTGTCAGAAAAAAAGCATTCTAAATAGAATCTGTGGGTGAGCTTGGCAATAGCGTCTTTTGCTTAGGAGGTCAGAACAAATCACTGTTCCGTCTGGCAAGCTTGTATTCCAAAGCATAGAACCATTTAGAAGGAATAATATTAAATCAAATGCAGATTGATTGATTGATTGATTGATTGATTGATTGATTGATTGATCAATCATATGCTGTCAAACTGTTTTTGACTCCTACCAAACACACAGATTTTCTCCATGATGATCTATCCACAACCTAATCTTTCAATGATGCGTTCATTGCCACTGTAACTGAGTCCATCTACCTTGATACTGATTGCCCTTCTGTTCTCTTTCGTTCCACCTTTCCCAGAATTAGGGCTTTCTCTAGAAAGCTAGGTCTTCACATAATGCGTCTGAAGTGAGATAATCTACTTATCTTTTAAGAAGCACTTTTTCTAACAATATGAATCCCGTCATTTACTTTGCCACAATTATACTTCCAAGTTTGCAAAGGCAGGTCTGGTTCCTAATCTTCCTGTTCCAGATGTGGATAAAGATGGATTTCCAAGGTAGGTTTTGAGGGCAGCAGTCAGTCCTTGAAAATTAGGGGCATTCATCTCATATCCCACTTTTCAATATCATCCGACTGAGTTGGATTTCTTGCCAGAATACCCATTTCTTGGGGAGTAAATAATTGGAGGATTAATTTGTAAGAAGAAAGAATGCTTTTGTCCCCTAGCTGCCAGCAAAATATCAGATTAATAAGTATTACAGAGTTGTGAGAGGTTATGGGAAAGCAGGATTAAGAAGAATAGGCA
Source organism: Protobothrops mucrosquamatus (assembly GCF_001527695.2). NCBI lineage: Eukaryota > Metazoa > Chordata > Lepidosauria > Squamata > Viperidae > Protobothrops > Protobothrops mucrosquamatus. The sequence continues at coordinate 614,284 of NW_015386300.1, forward strand.
CGGATAAAAAAATAAGAAGAAATCTTTTGAACTGCATTTTCAAAAACTAAGCTTGAGGTATAAACTGTTTGAGAATGGAGCCAGATGAATTATTTCACAGTCAAATTATGATAACAATGATAAATAGGATCTGAGCTGCTAATTCAGCAGAACAACAGGAATGATTTTGCAAGATTTAAGCATTGAAGAATACTTGGGGGGGGGGGGAAGCCTGACTGTAAAACCTTATAGAATTATTTGGTTCCTTTTCTACTTGTCCATGGGGAAAACATATCCATGCATTTTGAACATAAGAAGGAAAATTATCTTAATCACACTTATATACAAGCAGCAAACATGTGATATCCAGTCCTTGATCTGAAGTGGCTTGGTTCAAAACAGTTCATGTGATACAATTCTGATCTTTAGCTAAAGTGTTTTATTGTATTGTATATTGCTGTATTATTTATTCTACTGACTGAGATAAAAGGAATTGAACTCCTTCTGTGGTTCTGTATTTAAACATTTCAAAAGCAGTACTCAAAAACCATATATCTGAGTATATTTCTCAATTATTGTTGCTGCTTTAACTATGACATTGAAATCAATGTTACCTTACTTCACCTTCAGAACCTTAATAAAAATTAGAGCAAAGATTCTTCCTGGATATATTGAAATCATTCCCTTAGTTTAATATACACAAAGATAGCTATTGTACTTTGTACATCATGATATTTTGCTTAGTACATTATGCAAACTCAACAAATCATAGGTCATTTGATACATTATGGATAGCAAACATGTAATATAATGTGTGAAACCTAGTCTATTTATAATATGGGAAAATGAGATATTTATGTTCTGAATAGCTATCATGCAAAAGTTTCCTATTCATCTTTTATTTACTATTTAAATGTACATCACTGTGCAGCTAATATACAACTCTGGGTGCCTAAAAAACAACATAAAGAAATAGGAAAATAAATTTAAAAATTTAAAAACAACCCAGTACTCATGGAACAACTCACCAATTTATAATAAAACAGCAAGGCAGGCTCAAATCACAACCTGGCCCAATGCCCAGAAGAAGAATCAGATCTTCAACATCTTGCAAAAGTATGCCAGGACTGGGGTCATCCAAATCTCATGGAAGGTATGCATTTCACAAGGTGGTTGTCATACAAGAGAAAAGGCCTATTCCCTCTGTCCCATTAGATGGCACTGTTTAATCCAGAACCTGCCCAATCTGCCAAACTTTGTATGATGGGCTGAAATGATTAGAAACAGGCAGTTCTGCAAATAATCCAGTCCTATACCATGAATAACTTTATGAACATCACTTCAAATTGTACTCAAAACCTTACTCAAAGCCAGTGCAGCTTTCAGAGTAGAGGCACGATATAGGCATAGCAAGGCAACCCATAACTAGCTACAGTAATGCATCCTGAATCAGCTGTAGCTCCTGAGTAGTGAAGGCTAGCGAATTACAATAATATAGATGGGAAAAGCATGAGGGATTGTGAGTAATAAGTGTAATTGGCACAGAAGGTTCTCCTAGCCAGAGCTGCCATTTGCTTTTAGCAAGAGCTGAAAGTCTAGAATGATCCCAGACTCCTCACAAAACTCTTATTTGGGGAACGGCAGCCCCATCTAGAATAAAAAATGATAAGTCCCCAGAATTAGGGATCCCAAACACTGCAAAAGCATCTTGACATAAGCATTTGGTTGGCCCAAGAAATTGTGCTATATACTGATGATATCTAACCCCATACCATTGGATGACCTCATCCTATGTTCTCATATAGATATGAAATAAGAATGGGCCAAGGGTCATGGCTTGAGGTTCTCCACATAGTAAAGGTTTCCGGCTACATTTCTCCCCAACTATCAACACTAAACAGAACTGACACCAAAGGGAGAAGGAGCACTCCATAACTCTGTGCCTCTCTAAATAGGCCCAGAAGGATACCCTTGGTGATGTTATCAAAGGTCACTTAGAGATCAAGAAGGATCAAGGTGAAGATCCCATCGCAGTTTCAATTACTACTGCCATCTCAGAGATCATGCACAGTACGTGCAACACCATCATGAGAGTTTGGGCTGCAACTTTAGAACACTTCAGATTTTTCCTGAACAAAGATTAACAACTTTCTCTAAAATGTATGAAGGGTCCTATCTTATAAAAAAAAATTCAAGGCAAATCTGTATCTCTGCTTTTTCACTTTTTCACTTCACTTTTTTCTCCTTTCTTTAATTTCTTTTATATTATAGTACTTTATGTTTATCTTTTATATCTTAGAATATTTAAAATAAAAATAACATAAAAAAATTAAAAAGCTAGACTTGTCTAACATTCTGACAGTTTAAATTCTTAGTTATACATGGCAGTGAACTGTGCGCTAATGAAGCATAGATACAAGTATGTGATGTTTTATTCTTCTTTTCAGCACTAATTGGATGAAAACAGCTTACGTGAGTTGATGTAATTGAAATTCAACTAACATGAGTTGAAACTGATAGAATTAATGGAGTGGCTTCTTTTGTATTGGAGCTCAGTAAGACCTAACTTTGTGTTGGATTAAATAATTTGCATAAAAAGATAATAGCTGGTCTACAGGAATTCTGATGAATTCATCTTTATTTTCATTAAAAAAAGAATCATGTAGATTATTTTCTTTGTATCTTAAAGTACCTATAAGCATATTCATGAATTCATGATTTATTTTATGTGTCTGTTTTACATATGGAAATAAAACATACATTGTGAGGTAATGCCTGCTAGTCTGTGGTAAGAGATGTTTTTTTTAAAAAAAAAAATCATAGAACTTAATCCTTTCTACAAACCATTATATTAATGTTAGAGCTTTTGAGAAGAAGCAAACCAAGGTCAGTGACAAACTTTCTGTTAATTTCATTGCATATAAGGACATATCATAGGTTCCACAGGACCTAAACATCCAAAGTAATTAAAACATTAATATATTTTATACTTTGGGAATGCCAAATATCGCATATTGCCTAAAATGTTGTAATATTTTTTTAATTATTTTCATCCATAGTTCTTACCATAAGCCATCCATAGACCATTGGATGGAAATCACTGTCATAGAAATAATTAAGACTAAAAGTTTATTTTCTGAATTATTAGGAATTATCACCATCTCTTGATTCCTAGAACCTCTTATGTTTAATAGAAATTATTACCATGTTGGGTCCTGCATAAGAATTATCTATAGACTTTGTCTACACATTTACAATTAGAAAATGTATAGAAAGAGAAGCAAGGGATAGGAAAGCCTGTGGGTCATTGTAATTGTCATGACTTACCCTCAGAAGCAATATGGATTTTGACCAACACTCATCTGAGGAGAAATCTTGCCACATCAACCAATTTTATACAGGATTGTCCCTTTTATACAGGCAGGATAAAGAAGGACTCCCAGCTAGCTTATGCTTAAGGAGCACAGCAAAGCATTGGAAAATAGTTTAATGTAACTATAGTCTGCCTCCTCCAATGCATCAGTATGGAAACAAGATTCATGAGTTAGTTCAGTTAGTTTCTGTAATGGAAGATATGGCTTACTGGCCCAACTGCCTTGTTTCAGACATAATTTTTTGTGTGTTTGTACAAAACTAGCCAACTCCACTTTAGATTACCATGCTGTGGGAGCCCAACCAAAATGTCTGTGCACAGACTATGTGCACATGTGTGGGCATGTTCCTGTCACAGTGAGAAAAATATTTTGGACCAATGGTCTGTAGACTGTTCACAATGATCTGTAAACTGTAAACAGAATCATGACTTACCCTCAGACGCAATAGGGATTTTGACTGACACTCATCTAAGGAGAAAGCTTGCCACATCAACCAGTTTTATATAGGATTGTCCCTTTTATACAGACAAGATAAAGAAGGACTCGCAGCTAGCTTATATTGTTTTTTAAATAAAAATAATATAAAATAAAAATAAAAAGCTAGACTTGTCTAACATTCTGACATGGGCAACACTGATATGGGCAACTACAGATACCAAACAAATAAATAAACTGCTGACAGAATACTAAGATACTGTTTGGTTAACTTTGTTTTCCTGAATAAACTTTGTTTTTCTGTTTGAAACCTTGATTTATAAGCCAATTTTCAGAACATCAAACAAGGAAGCTACTTAATGCTGTGCTTCCATATAGACAGTGGAACTTGCAGTCTTGAAAACTTGGAAAAGATGAAAACCTGCCAGATATTCAAAGATAGATATTATTATTTTCTATGTAGCACTAATCAAGATAAAGTTCAATCATTGATGGATGGAAGGAAGGAAGGATGTAGAATCAGGGAAGGGCGGGAAGGAGGGAGATAAAGAATGCAAAAAGGTGTTTAAAATTTAAGTTGCATCTGTATTGGCCATTCTATAATTAGGGTGCTCTAAGAAAAACAGTTATAATTGATAATAGCTGTATGTTCTGGGAATGAGATTTAGGTCCTGGTAAATTTATCTACAGAATTTACTTCATAACAATATGGAAGAAGATTGCAACTGCATTTTTACAATATGTTTTTTTCAATGTGGCAGTCTAGATTATAGCCCAAGGATTTCTTGGTAGACTCCCATAAAGAAAATTAATCAAGTCTGACCTTGTTTAACTTTTCAAGATCAGCCAAACCTGTCAACCAAACATGCAATACAACAGCATAAAAGCCAGATTTATCTCAGGGACAGTATTATTTTCAAAACACAGAAAATCACTATTAAGTTGCTCAAGTTTGCAACAGAAGTTACTTTTAAAGATTTGTAATTTACTTGAAGAAAGCTAAGCAGTCGGAAGGAATTCCAGGTAAGCATCCAACAATGTTTTCTACCACTGTCTTGAATATTCTTAAATCAAAGTAAATCTCAGTGATTTAATATTCTTCCACATAAATAAACTTTTAACTTAAAACAGTGTCTCTATAAAGCACAGCGTGTGTGGAAAAGCTTTCAAAATGTATGTTTAGAGAAAGAAGATAAATGGATATATTTTTGCTGGCAATTTTCAAATATTGAACAAATGCCAGAAAGATAATGGAAAACAGTAAGTTACCTGTTTCACTGAATATACAATAAAAAGCAATGTACTAAAATATAGAAAAATAGATTTAAGTAAATGAAATTACATTTTAATTGTAGAAGCAAATCTACTGTACATCCCACACTATCTAATAATATCTAAATAATATCTAAATAATATCTAAAATGTCCAAAAATGTTTTAAGGACTTTTTACAGAAACATTCAAGTTTACAGTTTTTTTACCTTAGAATTCAATGAACATGCTCATAGAACCATGCATTAAGCTGCATATACTTTAAAAAGTCTGTTGAGAATCATTGTTAGGTTCAGTGCTTTTTTGTAAAAAAAAAAAAAAAAAAAAAAGGTGCCGGAACTCACACACGTCGTGCAACCCACCTTGCCTACCCTACAAGGTTCCATCCAAAAAAGGTGCCGGAACTCCGTTCTGGATGTTCTATGACAAAAAAAGCCCTGGTTAGGTTTATGTAATTATTTGCTTATAACCTGTCTACTTTTTTGCCAAAGAATAGTGCTCAATGAAACTAATGAAATTTGGTTTGAAAATGCAACATTAGGTAAATGATAGCTAAATGAATTTGTTCTCCATTCTTACCAGCCTTCACTTGTGCAGGTCTCATTTGTAGTATAGGGATTGTACAAAAGGGTATTCTTGTTATTAGCCTAATGACCACCATTTTTGCTTCTGTACACTGTACAGGGATGCCATTTTGTGAAGGCAGGAAGAACATGTACACCAGTGGTTCTCAACCTATGGGTCGCGACCCCATTTGGGGTCGATCGATCATTTCACGGGGGTTGCCAAGCAAGGCTGTCCACCATTTTTCCCCCTTTTCCGGCGGGTGCCTTACCTCCCTTGGGCTGGGCCAGCTGGTGGTCGGCCTGCTCCGTCTCTGCCGCTTGCCAGCTACGCCTCGGCCGGTGCAGGGGGCGGAACCACGCATGCACGGCGCTCCCGGGCAGGGAAAGTCCTCGACTTACGACCAGTTGGGTAGTCCTCGACTTACGACCGGTTTAATCCTCGACGTACGACCGCTTGGGGGTCACGGCATTAAAAAGGTTGAGAACCACTGATGTACACAGACCCAGAGACAGAGGAAACAGCGGGAAAGTAATGAAAGATGATTGGTTAATATTCTGTGTGCCAACAAGTGTCACCTTGTGATTGGTTCTTATCTGTATATAAATAGAAGTGCCTAACTGACCACTGTGTGGCACTTCTGAATGCAGCTGCCAGTGTTTCGGACAGTGTTCCACCCAGCAACTTCACTTGGCCAAATAAAGTTCTGTTTGACTTGGAAGCCTCCGCTTGAGTCTCCTTATTTGCCCTCTTGGAACCTCAAGTTCTTCGGGTAGCTGCTGACCCTTACAGTAGAAAGCAAGGAGGAGAGTTTGGGAGCAGTGCGGCTTTCAAGTTTTCCCAATTCTCCAACTTTTTTGTTTTTGTATTTCATGGGTAGACTGGCACAATATGAAATGGAATGATATTATTATGCCAGATGCTAAATCACCCATATCAGCAAATGGGGAAATTTATCCAAGCAGGCATATACATTAGAAAATGTTAAGAAACATTGACTAGGTATCGTATTTCAGAGCTCAAATATACGTGCTTTCTCCATGCAGAGAGAAATACTGTTTTGGTATCAGAAGCAAGCTGTTTCCTGCTTTTTATCTTCACATCTTAATGAAATTGTACTGTTTTCTTCAAACCATGATTATGCAATAGTCTTATTTCAGGTAAAAATGTTAAATTATTTATATGAGAAGAATCACTATATATTATTAGATGGATGGATGGATGGATGGATGGATGGATGGATGGATGGATGGATGGATGGATAGATAGATAGATAGATAGATAGATAGATAGATAGATAGATAGATAGATAGATAGATAGATAGATAGATAGATAGATAGATAGATAGATATTATAAATAATATACAGAGAAGTAGATATTTATGAATTTATGTATTATCTATCTGTATCTATCTATATCTATATCTTTCTAACAAGAATTAGGAACTAAAAAGGTATGGTCTCCCAGCTACCAAAGATTCTCAGATCTGGTATCTAAAGTTCTTCAGTATAAGTAATACAGGACAAAGAAGATTTTCATGCATTTGTATTTCTTTCATTTGCTTCATATCAGGATGAAAATGCTGATCACGAATGTTTTCTGAATATGGAACAGTGCCTGTGTTTATCCACCTACATTTTCTACCACCCACACATTCTTCCTTGGGCTATGGGAAAGATAGAATAGGCTAATAACTTGAGTTTTTTTCTCCTGCAAGTGAACAGAAATAATAGCGTTTTAGTTCAGAGCTTCTTCTGATTTTTACTAATCCTGCTAAAAAAACTAGCTCTTTATAAAGAAATTTGAGGCGGGGCTGGTGAGAATAAATGGGAGCATTCTTCTTGCAATAAAATGTCTCTGCTACGCCATCTAGTGGTGGACAGCTTCTGTGTTCATATACTATAATGTCGCTGCTAATGCTCGGAAGATTTCTTTACATAACCCAAGAGAAATATGCTACTCAATGCAGACTTTCTCAATCTACAAGATTAGAGGTAAATTGTTTTTCTACTAACTTGTATGCATTATTGTATCCCACATGTCTTTGTTCAATATGAATTATTAAATATATCCACCTCTAAAACTACTTACTTTCCAAACGTTTTCCTAGTTTAAAAGGTGGCTAATGTGTTAATGAACTAACAGGATGACTTTGTTTGTATACATCTACATCCAAATCTACCTATACCATCTACATCTATATCATCTGTATCTATGTCTATTTATACACTCGTGTCACTTTTTATATGGTGGCCTTCAACCTTATAGTTAGATGTGCCACCTTGGTTTTTCTGAACCTTTCCCAGTGGATTCCTCTAACTGGTAGGCTTTTCAAGGATATGAATTTTTAGGGCTGTTCACCTAAAAATGTCACCTATTTTTCCAAATATTGATAATGCAAGTTTGCAAACATGTTTTGGTAAAGTATTTGTGCAACCTGTCTTGGTTTACCTGCTGCTGGTTTCAGAGGATATCAGAGCCGTTTTTCTAAAAGTACAATTTTATGATAGTAATATCTTACAGTAAATGTCTGCTGTAGCATTTAAATGGGAGCTTCCGACTTAACAGCTTAATACTTAGACCAAATAGAGTATTAGCAAGTAATTGAGAGTATTAGAAAGCAACAGAGGTTTCAGTTCCATCTATATACACTTAAAAGATTAAATTATTAAATTATTAGGGAGAAAGATTTTAGCTTAGTCTTCTACATCTGTTGTTAAGTTTCTGTTCCAGTTTCAGAGTTCTTGCTACATTCTACTTTGCTACAATCTATTCAATCCCTCCCAGACTATATCAAAAACACCCTTCCATTCCTTCTGATTAATATGTGAAACATCATGGTTGACCAAGGCATAGGACATCACTCTCTGTCAGTCCGATCCACATCAGAAGGTTGTTGTGGGGAAAATAGGAGAAGGAAGGTGTGTTGGATATGTTTGCCACCTTGAGTTATTTGTAAAAATAATAAAGGTAGGATATAAATGAATGAATGAATGAATGAATGAATAGCAAGTCTTATGAAGTTGGAGGTGGAGTCTGAGATTTGGATTAGCTATTAATTTATGAAATAATATGAGCAAACCCAAATCACCTTCCAATTGACATTGGTGACTTATATAAATGCATCTTTTGCATCTTTTGTGGCATGATAGGGAAGTGATTTTTATTATGGTTCATTGCACAGTCAGCCAGATGTTCACATTGAATTTAGCATTTTTGTCCACCAACCTAGTCCTTCCTAAGGATCTGGGATAGGCAGATGTTTGATAGGTGGATGTTTGATGGTGTTACAAATATCGTCACAGGATATAAGCTGCTCCAAGTAAAGTTGCCTTTTGCAATTGACTGAGGGTGAAATTGTCAATGCCAGTGGTGTTCAAATTGTCAATACCAGTGGGGCTCCAATTGTTTTGGGATTGCTTCCAAGGCACCTACTGTGTTTACCTGAAAGTAAGACCTACCCCTAAAATAATCCTATTTTGATTTTTGGGGGTGGGCCTAATATAAGCCCTACCTCAAAAATAAGCCGTAATTTTGGGGCAAGGCACAAATCTAAAAATCAAGCTGGGATGGGGGGTCAAGCTGCCCCACGTGCCCTGCACTGCTTACCATTGCAGCCAGGCCTCCCATGAATCAACACCTGCCTCACCTCACTGGCCCACGTCTTCTGTGGCATCCCCCGGCTGCATTTCACCATCAGAGGCCTTTCCAGAAGGCCTCTGATGGTGAAATGCAGACCGGGGGGGGGGCACTGCACACGACAATCCGGATCTCCATTCTCAATTGCGGAGGCATTTCCTTTGGCCGCAGAAGAAGTGGGCCAGCTGGATGGAGCTGTCGGTACCGCTGCCTCAAGGTGAGACTGTGGGAAAGACACACCACCACCCCAAAATAAGATCTGGTGCCTCTTTTGGAGGCAAAAAAAAATAATAAGACCGGGTCTTATTTTCGGGGAAACTATTGGTATTACTATTGGTACTACCTTTGCTTTCTTTTGCCAGAGTCATTCTATTTTTATTTAAAGGTCTTTGTATTTTGTTATCTTTTTCAGTTCTTTCTTTTCTATTTTGCTGTCTCCAGGCATTGCCACATCCACTATCCAGACTTTTTTGTCTTTTTTATCAACAGTTGTTAAACCTGGGGTGTTATTATTTATTCTGCCTTTGTTATTTTTATAAATAAGGTAGTGAACATACCTAATACTCTTTTCCCCCTCCTATTTTCTCCATAACAACAACTCTGTGTGAGAGAATGAGTGACCCAAAGTTACCCAGCTGGCTTTCATGCTTAAAGTGGGACTAGAATTAACATTCTCCTAGTTTCTAATCTGGTGCTTTAACTTTTAGACTAATAATAATAATAATAATAATAATAATAATAATAATAATAATAATAATAATAATAATAATAATAATAATAATAATAATAATAATANAATTCCAGCAGCCGTTCCTTATATGCTTTAGCCTCCAGTCCCCTAATCATCTTTGTTGCTCTTCTCTGTACTCTTTCTAAAGTCTCAACATCTTTTTTACATCGCGGTGACCAAAACTGGATGCAGTATTCCAAGTGTGGCCTTACCAAGGCATTGTAAAGTGGTATTAACACTTCACGTGATCTTGATTCTATCCCTTGCCTCTGTCTTCTTCTGGGATGTTTTCAACTTTTCAACTAGCCTATAGTTTAACCTTGCAAGGTAGCCCCTCACCTAAGCACTAACCAGGGCCAACCTGGGAGATATTATGAAGGAAACTTTGTGAAAAATGGTTGATTTGAGATAGCAAGAGAAGACTGTGGCTGTTAAAAATAAGACTTTTAAAAAGAAGGGTTTCATATTATCAATTTAATAGATCAATAATGAAAGCTGACTGGAGAGGAAGTACAGCTCTTGAATGAAAAAAATGAAAGGGCCATATTGAAGAGAATAGGGCAAACTCCTGACAAGACAAATGGTAAGAAAGTAAACAGTATATCCAATAAAGCAAAGACAGATGGGGAATGCTCCAGAGCCAGCAATCAATGTGGATTGATTGACTAATGTGAATTGTGCAAGGGCTGGAGAAAAGGAAAAGGTTAGTGTGCAAGTTGAAAATGAAAAACAATATGATATTGGAACTCTTTGGGGAAATAAAAGAAAAAGACAGATGTGAAAGCAATTGATTTGCTCAGATCTCGGGATGATGAAAAAGACTCAGTGATGGCATACTAATTATGCTGATAGGGATTTATGAGCCTGTTTATAGTAAATAATGTGTGGATTATCTGATGGAATTTTATTACCTTATAGTGCTCTGTAATAATCTTTACTGAACTTTTGCTTAGCTACCATTTTTATTTATTTATTTTGTTTTAAAAGATATTTTGGCCCAAGTACAAGCTTTGCTTGAAAATATAATCACAACAACTTGAATCTAAAACTGATGTTTGCTATGGAGGAATTTAGATATGCTGAATTTCTCATCAGATATATTTTTCTATTTGAACATTACTTCATAATGCTCTGGCTAAATGATCCATTTGATTCCAAACCTGACATCTGGAACATAAACTTGGAGAGTTTTGTAGAAAAAAGTTTTTAATATCTCTGGAAAGCCATTAGACGTATAGCTGATCAATGACTTTATGAAGTAAATTCTGTGTTTACTATCATGCAAAAGGATATCTTGAATTAAACTCATTGTTGTTTAATCATAATAGGTTGCAATTCAACTACCACCTGATCTGAACTTCAAAAGATGCATTTAGATTGTAGGTTCCCTCTTTTTTGGTTGGCACTTAAATCCAATTTTATTTTGGTGCCTGCACAAAAGACTACCATATCAACAGAAAAAGAGGCATTTATGACAAATGCCTAATTATAAATCAAAGACAAAGTTTAGCATATAAACAAATATTTCTGCTCAAAGACCATCAGTTAATATGCAATTTCACAAGTGAGGAATGCTTCAGCTTGTGGGAGATAGCTTTGGCAATCATTAACCCAAATCCTCTATGACTTAAAATAATATCTTTGGCAGGTGCACATGATCCCTTATCTTCGGACCTAGAAAGGAGCTTGAGGCTAAGTGATGGAAGTGTGGAAAGTGAGGAGGTGACGGAGACGGTGGGAAGGCCGGAGGTGTTAGTGTTGCCAAAAAGGATACCATGTGAGGTAAGTTCAATTAAAGAAAATGCAATCCCCACAAGTGCATTCTTTTTATTCCATTTAAAAGAAAAGTGCACAAAAATAAATCTCAAAGTTCTGCTGGGTGGGGGGTTTAGACTTTAGCTTAGGAAAAAGGAGCAAGACTCCCTTTTTACAACTGAATCTCTGCTAAACAGTCATAATGAGTTTGGGTTTAAATGTTTTGAGAATAACAGAATTGAAAGGGGCCTTAGAGGTCTTCTAGTTCTGTTCAAGCAGGAATATATACCATTTCAGACAAATGGTTGTTCAATCTCTTCTTAAAAACCTCCAGTGTTGAAGCAGCCACAACTTCTGGAGGCAAGTCATTCCATTAATTCATTGTCCTCACTATCAGGAAATTTCTCCTTAGTTCTAGGATGCTTCTCTCATTGATATCCTTAGTTTGCATCCATTGCTTCTTAAGAGATCCTGTCTTTGAGAGATCCTGTCAAAATCAGTAAGTCTGCAAGTTTGTTATTGCACTCATTTTAGCCCTAAAACTCATGGTACAATAGCAGAGCAAAAGAGGTAGACTTGTTTGCATTATCTCTGTACCCAGAAAAGGATGTTGAAAGTTGTTGTTGCAACAGTTATTAATCTTTAATAGGCCACAATGTCTATTCCATTTACTGAAAAAAAGGGGGGGGGGAGGAATAAGATAGCCATCTAGAAATCTACATCTCCAAAGGAAGTGATCTGACCATGACAAAGTCCTACAGTCTGAGTTCACTATTGCCCTAAAATCAGTTCAAGGGTGCATCCTACTACAAAGAGCAAATGTTTTGTTGAAATAATCCATGTTCTCATGCAGGCCAAATAATCGCTTTATGAAAATATGTAGCTGGATAACATATGTTCTTCTGCTAATGTTTCAAACAACTTCCATGAAAATATGTAATTCAAATTGTATAGATTTGATGTATTGACGCAAAGGAATAATTGGATACAACTCATACTTTGCAGTGCCCTGGAGAAATGTTCATTATTTTAAGAGATGATGTCCCTGAAGATTCAGTAATCATTGAATTTATAACGGAAAATGAATGGATCAGAATTGAGCCAGATTTTTGGAATCAGAAAGTCAGATTCATCAAAGCTCTAGGTAAGAGTTGGTACTAGTTTAGGAAAAATAAAATTAACATAATGGAGTGCTATACAGTGTTTCCCATTATAATTCAATACTACTTTTTATGTATGAGCTTTGGATTTCAAATTCTACTTTATTAAATCAGAGCATAAAAGTTTTTGACTTATTAAAAACTGGAGACATTTGGTTGTTTATTCATGATAAAGTGGCAGTTGACAGTCTTTAAAATGTCATTCATTAGTCATAGTTTGCTAGCCTTAATCAGTTCCTGCTGCACACATTATTTAGAGTAAAACAGCATAAATCTGTAGCACATATTATTATCACTGCATGACATTTATGAAGATATTGTCTTGCTTCATGTGGTGAGTTTTTCAAATTCTTTTGTCATTTATTTGCGCTAATATATTTGGCCATATTTTGGTGTTTTATAGTCTATTTCAACCATCTAGTCATCCTTTTTTATTGTAACATTAAGTAATATTTATTAAATCAGTGGTTTCAGCTTAGTTGAACAAAGGATTGCCCAATGTAGCAAGTGAAACTTTTTGTGGCTCTTGCATGTGTCTCTGACCATGGCTAAAAAACTGACATCACTTCTTTATTACGAGATGGGAAGCATATGAAAAATAAGCCCTAACGTGTGCATATTATAATTTTTAAAAAAGAATTTTCTCCGAATCTAAAATTGCCTGTATGTTGGATATCTTCATAGCCATTTTGCAGCACTCAGCTCCTTCAAAAATATTAAGTACTGCCAAAGTTGAAAACATTAAACGTTGTTAATCTGTCCTACTGAAAACCATTTTCCCTCAACTGCTTTTTAAAGATGTTTTTATTGGTGCTACCAAGAGAGCCTACTTGGTAGAGCAGTTAAGGCGACAGGTTAAAAAAAAGAAACTGAGTTCTGAGCACAAGGCCAACTGGGTGACCTTGGGCCAGCCACTCTTTGTTTCAGCTCTAAGAATCAGGCAATGGCAAATCACTTCAGAAATATTACCAAGAAAAGTTCAGGGACTAGTTGGAGCAGTTGTCAAGAATCAAAATCTGACTAGAAAGCACACACACACAAAAAAGAGTCATCAAGATAGAATTGTAGTGTAGACATCCAGGAGCTGAGCACAAAACCAGCAAGTTTAGCTTATCACATTTTTCATTACAAGAATTAATACATAGATTATCACTTAAGTGTGCAGCTGGAAATTCTTCTCCACCCTGAAGCACTCAGAATATTCACTGAAATGTCCGTAAATATTTCCAAGTATGCTGTATATTTTAAAGCTTTCTTTGTTTTCTTTTGTTCTCTAGCCTCCAAATATATTTTAATTCTGCCTTCTTGCTCCACTGCTGCTGATTCTTTTCTTCCATTGCTCACTGCTTCTTTGCACATTTGTCTCCCCTGTGAATCGTTGACTTCTCAATCTGGAATAGATAGCATAGAAGCATTCTGAATGCTAAATCAGTGTGGAAAGGTTTTGGCAATAATTCTGTTTCTTTTTCTTCATTTTTTCCACTGAACTTTTAAAATGTTCTGTTTTTATAAGATTTTCCTGCTGGCTTTGTAAATGTAAATATCTACTGTGGAGGAGACATTAAAGCCACAGTGCAGATTGAATACTATTCAACAGTTGGAGAGTTTGAGAAGATGCTTCAGAAAGTGGCTGATCCAATTGCATTTGCCTGTCAGGTAAGCTGTTCTGTACATTAACAGTTAATAAAAAAAAGTTAATAAACTATTATCTAACTTAATGGAGTACATAAAATGAGAAGGGTTGATAGTTTGAGTTTTTTTCCTATCCAAATATTTCCTTTTTATTTATAATGTCTAATGAAATACGTAATATTAAGCAGTAGATTTCCCCCAAATGTTGGGTATCAGCATGTTAGAACACCAATACCAGAAGGTTAGTATTTCAGAGCTGTGCAAATATGAAGTAGAAATGTATATAGGTAGTCCTTGACTTATAGCAGTTCATTTAGTGACTGTTCAAAATTACAATAGCACTGAAAAAGTGACTTATGACTGTTTTTCACACATACAACTATTGCAGCATCCCCATGGTCACGTGATCAAAATTCAGATGCTTGACAATTGGCTCATATTTATGGTGGTTGCAATGTCCTGGGGTCATTTATTTATTTATTTATTTATTTATTTGTTTTAAGACTTATATGCCGCCCTTCTCCCCACGGGACTCAGGGCGGCTCACAGCATATTAAAACAACATAGTACATTTCCCCAATAAAAGCCAATTAAAAACCAAATATTTGTAGCTGTGTCTCTTATTAAAATCATTAAAAATTATCCCTATTTAAAATTCACCCTAGGTCAGTCCCTAGGTCATGTTCACCTTTTGCGACCTTCTGAAAAGTCAATGGGGAAGCCAGATTCACTTAACAATTGTGTTACTAACTTAACAACTGCAGAGATTCACTTAACAACATTGGCAAAAAAGGTCATAAAATGGGGCAAAATTCTCTTAGCAACAGAAATTTTGGGCTCAATTGTGGTCATAAGTTGAGGACTACTGTATTGCCTTGTAAAATGTTTTACATTGGGTAATAGTGAAAATAGAGTCATACTAGAGATGTGGAATATGGACTAAAAGAAACTGTGTTACTCTAAAGCAGGGGTGTCAAACTGCGGCCCACTGGCCAGATGCATCATAGCGAAACCGCACCCACCCCATTGCCGGCAATGGCAAAAAAAAGTCACGATACATCACAACACGTCATGTGACGTTGCGAGTTTGACACCCCTGCTCTAAAGCTACTATGTCCTTTAATCATTCCAACTCAGCAGTGTCAAGTCACCAGTATAATTCTTCACCACTACTCAACATTTGTAAAAATTTCTATGCCCAAGACAAAGGAGCAATGAAAAAAATGGATTTAAAATACATGGCCGTTATTTTAATGTAGGAATAGCAACAGGTGACATTCCAAATATTGATCACATTCTGTAAGAATATTGAGCGATACAGATGAGTAACATCTTGTGGCCTTTTTACTAAAAATGCCCAACCAGGAAACTAGAAAAGAAATATAAGGAAAAAAGAAGTAGGAAGAAGAGAGGAGTTGTATAAAGGTTTCAATAGGCAATCCACTGACAAAAACAGGAGGAAAAAAACCAAAACATAGCAACAGGCATTGGTGTGCACCCCTATACAGTACGCGGTAGGGGGTGCAAGTGAGTTCAATCATCAATCCATCACAAAGAGGCACATGGAAACATAGAAGACAAGCACATTCAAATCCTGCTTTATTCAAAGCTGTTACTATAATAATTTATAGTTTTCTATTTGTTTATTTGGAAATTAGGGGGAAAAGGGTAACCCAATATGCAAAATTCAGGAAATGAAAGCAAATGCCTTGCAAACAAAGAGTTACAATATAGAGGGCAATTTGGTCAAATGTCTTAGGATTTGGAAATTGGGACTGAGAACAAGTAAGTTTCTTTATACAGCGCAAAGTGCTACCATTGATATGGCAATTGCCACCTATTTACCTGTTTAGAAGGAAGATTAGACACATCCAGGAAGGATAAATTTGTTTTAAAAACAAAAGCAAGACTCTTGATCTCATGTCCATGAGCTTTCTGTTAGAGTCAGAATCTTGGCTAGACAGGTCTTTGTCTAATTCAGTAGGTCTCTTGTTATATTATTCAGTTTTAAAATTATAGTTTCTTTTTAGAATTTCTTTTTTATGACTGTCCACTTTGATCTTGTTAATCCTTTGCCATAAGATTTTTGCTATATGATTTAGAAAGAATCAATATTGTCATAGCTTGGTGCCCATAGGATTTATGAATGTCAGAAATGCTTCATTTCTTTTCCTCATGTCATAATGGAAAAATTATATCATCACATTCCATTATTTCACCCTTGGACTGACCAGTTTGGAAACATGTTTGTTGCTATTGGAAACATGTTTGTTGCTATTGGTCAGATATATAAGGCATGTTATGATGTTCCTAGTTTTGCTTATTAATTAAATAAATAACCAATTAATAAGTATCAGCTTATTAAAATAAATACTTTAAGTATACTTTACAATTATTTAATGCTACTAGATTTTCTTGCACAAATTATATATATATATAGAGAGAGACACACACACACATACATACATACATACATACATACATACATAGAAAGAGAGAGAGAAAACATATATAATCATCAGAATGAAGATAAGTGCAAATTTCAAAGTCTGTATTCAACAGAGTAAACAGATCTCTTTATGAGCATCTTGTTTGCAAGAGACAGCTATGAGGATTTCCTGTACAGATTTTAGAAGCTAACCAGATTCTGCAACATCTTTTGAATTACTCTCTGTAAATAAATAAGAAGATGGAATCAGATTATTTATACCTATATGTTATCACATATGTAAGTCCATTCCTAGCAAGCAGATCTCTTTTTCAGGAATCCATAATTGAAATCAATAATAAACAAGTAATGAAATTAGATGAATCAATAGAGTTTTTAAACTAACATGACTGACACATGTTAGTCATATATAGCCATTCGATCTTGGAAGAGTTCACATTATTTCCCTGCAAATGTCTCATTCTATCTTTTAGAAATCCAACACAAGAGGACAAAAACTGTAGTACAAAGGCTTCCTGTTTTACCTCCATATAATAAAAAGGGAAATCTGTTTCAGAAAAATAAAGAAATTGAAATATCATTTGTACTGCAATGGCCAGTCTGAGGGCACTTGACATGTCTATATTGTAATTGCAACGCAAGAACAAAAATAATAGCTGTGTTTATAATTCAGACAGCCTCATTTTCCTGTGACAAATCTACCATGTCTATAGCCTAAGGCATTCTGCTTATAACAAAGGATTAATAAAAAAATGATGCATTACATTATTAGCAGTTGTTTAAAATCAGAAGTAAATTCCTTCCAAATAAATTTTTAAGAATACAAAGAGTCTGTTCAACAGCACAGTTATAAAGCAAAAGCAAAGTGGAACTTTCACACTTTTCTCATCTCATCAACTAATTATTGAGGACATTACAATTATCAGCATCATCACATTTGTACTTTCTGTACATCTGAGGAAAACTTTGAGGTTAAAAGTCTACTAATTAATGAGGTTGGCAAATCACAACTTGATGCAGATTGTTACACAGTTTTCATGCAGAAGATCCCAAATTCAACTGTAAATTTCCAGTTATCAGACATGGGCATCTCCTATGTGACTCTGGATATACTGTCAATTATAGCAGACTAGAAAATAAGTCAAGTCTGACCTGGCATCTTCTAACTAGCTACCTACTGTAGCTATCTTAGAACTCATACCAAATTTTCCTCAAATATTTTCATAAGTTCAAATCGTAACCCATGTGACTTAGACACATTGTAGATCTTAGCATGGTCACTTGTAACCCAGCTACAAGGAGCTTGGAAATAATCATTTCCTGTGTCTGAACTGACTGCCTTAGTACAACTTGATTTATAACTGGTTCTAAACGAGGTCCATATTGTCAAAGTCATCTTACTCAAAAGATTTTTCCAGGGCTTTTTTTCAGCCGGAACGCGGCGGAACCGCGTTCCGGCACCTTTTTC
>NW_015386300.1:632841-655160 GCF_001527695.2 Protobothrops mucrosquamatus
AAAAATATATTCAAATGTATGCTTATACAGTTTTAGATTCCCACTTTATTATTTTCCTTCAGAATATATTATATTTTAAGGGAAACAAACATATAAATGGCTCACCTTCTTTGATAATTAAAGACAAATTCCAAAATTATCTAGCTTACAAATTAAATCTACATAGTAAGGCCAAACCTTACAGTTTTAGATTCCCACTTTATTTTTTTTCCTTCATAATATATTATTTTTGAGGAAAAAAATAAAACGTATATATGGCTCACCTTCTATGATAATTAAAGACAAATTCCAAAATGATCTAACTTAACATAATAAGACCAAATCCAGTTATTCTGGAAAACTACGTTTCCTTGACACATGGAATACAATCAACTGAGCTCAGTCAAGTAAGAATTACTGATGTTTCTTCAGGGTATAAAGTAATGTCCAAAATATTATTGACTTTCAAAGGGTTTTTCCCCCAAAAGTGAGGACAAATTATAAGATTTTAAAATAAAAATTGCTTCTGCATTTTTGCTAAATGTAAGATTTTATAGTATATTCTTTTTATGTTCTTGTAGAGCTCTCTAGTGTAAAGTCAAAAGTAGGTTATAATTTTCTGAATAAATACAAAAGCTTTCAGATAGAGATTTCCAGTGAGACCAATTAGCTAATTAGTATTATTTATTTATCATAATATTACTAGCCTGTTTTTTTATGAGAGATTGTGTATTGTTATATCAGAATGCTGAAATGTAAGTGATATAAAAATAAAAAGGCAGCAAATAACAACATTTTATGAATAACAATAAAATCACAGGAACTATTAAGCTGTTAACATTCTAGAAGCCAAAATAAAGCTGGTTATACCCAGCACTAGAAAAATAAAGGTGTGTGCCATGAAAACAGAAAAGATGTGTACAAGCAAGGCACTCAAATGGGATGTTCCTGTTGGCCACTTCCTTCATCTCAGAAATAATGGAATAATTCTGATATTTGAGGAAGATGGACATCTTTTTCATCAGACCACATAGTAACTGTTTGATTAATTGATTGATTGATTATATGCTATCAAATCAGTGTCAACTCTTAGAGACCACATAGATCAGTTTTGTCCATGACCACATAGTAACTGGAGGCCTGAATTGCAATTAATTTTAGTATATGTCAGTACTGTTACAGCCATGTAAAGAGATAACATCTGATGTCTCCAAAAATCTGAAAATACTCAAAACAACCCAGTTCAGTCTAGAAGTATGTTTTATATTAGATTCAGAAAATTGAGAAACAGAAAGTCTGATCATCTGGAATTGCCATCTTATAAAAGGGCTATAAAATGGGGCCTCCACTGACAACTGATACCGTTTCACTTATTCAACTGTCTACTGAATATATATTTATTTTTATGCAATTTCACAAAACATGCATACCTTTGAGCTGAGGAATGCTTGGGGTATTGGGAGCAAACACTGGAAAATTACATTCATACACAGCAGATCCCATTTTGTTATATCACACAGTGTATATGAAAAATTTTCCATGTTGTATTTCCCAATAGTCCTGGGTGAATTACTGAGGCTGCAAGAGAATGCATGCCTAAAATCTTCCAGGGAGTTCGTGATTCAGAAGATTCAGAATAAAGATCTCCTATCCTTGTCGTTCAATCTCTTCTATTTTGCCACACCAGTGTTTAAACATGTCTTACTGATTATTCATTTCAGTTTTTGAAATTACTCATATTGCTCAGGTGAATATCTGTGTTTTAAAAACCCCTTCATTCTATGACTAAGTCCCATATGAATGTGCTTCTGAGAAAGTATGAAAAGGAAAACTGTGTAAATAAGCTGAAAGGCACAAAATCTTGCAAACCAGAAATGATAGGCTGTCACAACTAAAAGGAACTAATAGCAACAATCAACTAGGAAGGAGAAAGAGGAGAACCACACAAACACACATGAGAGAATGGGGTGTCCTACTAGATTAGATTCAAAACTCCTGAACCAAGTGCAACTCTTAACAGTTGCACTTGGTACCACTAGTGCTCAGAATAAAACTCAAAATTTCTACCATCCTGGGAATAAGATTATAAAATGCAAAAACATTTTTTTGAGGAAGGAAACATTTGAAAAGCTGAACTATCATCTCCAAGCCATTCTAAATACAGCCAGTTTGGTGGCTCAGTCTCTCAGTGAGAGAGTAGCATCTATGCTATGGTGTTTGGGGGCTATCTAGACACCCTGGAGTGGTGTTTCTCAACTTCCATGATTGTATGATGTTTGGACTTCAACTCCCAGAATTCCCCAACCACTAGGGAATTCTGCCAGTTGAAGTCCATGCATTTTAAATTGACAGAGGTAGAGAAACACTGCTCTAGAGAAAAGAAATTAAGCTACACAGTGGTCACTTTGCTTTATTTCTGCTTCCTCTACTCAGGAATATGAAGACGTAGATGTGGCCATCCAATTTGCTGGAATCAAAACTCCAATCATGCCTCAAGCCCAGGAAAAACAATACCCAGCATTGGCTAGAGGACAAAAAACAGGCTTGCCCTGTTTTCTAATATGCCATTACCAGAAGACAATTTGCATTGTGAAAGCTCAAAATGTGTCTTGAACAACAGACATGTTGCTTTCTTCCTGGTGATATATTGCCCTGTTCTTGATGGATGGAGAGCTGACAACTAATAAAATGTAAAGGCAAGAGAGCACAGTTGCAGTTACCAAAACAAACAATACCTTAAGGCAATGTAGGGCTAGCAAATAGTAGCTTGAAATGTTGGCTTGCAGCTTCTCAAATGTTTTCTTCCATAGAAAAAAAGGTTTCTGCATTTTATAATCTTATTCCCAGGATGGTAGAAGTTTTCAGTTTTATTCTGAGGACTAGTGGTACCAAGTGCAACTGTTAATGGCTTCTATTATGTACCTTTCACCAATCTAAAACTTGCCCGGCTACTTGCCAACAAAGATATTTGCAAGCAAGTGGCAAAAAATAATAATCAAACAAACAAACAAGATGGCAATCACAACCTGAACCCAAATCCTTTTACATATGACAAAGGGATGGGCCTTTGATTTCATTCAGTTATGGCTACCACCTTTACTTTCTCAATCTCCTCCCTGCACATAAACCTGATTCCCAATGGAAAAACTAGAAATGACATCCTACTGTGTAATTAATTAAAAACACACCACAGAGCCTAGTGATAGTGACATGAGGAAATGGTGCCATGAAATTCACATAACAAATCAAACAATGAGGTAGGCAGTGATGAAAAAAAAGAAAAACTCAAACAACAATCAGGAGATACAGGAAACACCCATGGACAGGCATAAAAGTCTTAAATGCTTATATACCAATACTCAAAGTTTGGGGAACAAACAGGGCGAACTAGAAGCAATAGTACACAAGGGAGAGTATGACATAGTTGGCATAACAGAAACCTGGTGGGACGAAACCCATGAATGGAATGGATTGATGGATGGATACAAATTGTTCAAAAGAAACAGGTCTACAAAAAGAGGAGGGGGACTTGCACTATATAATAATAATAATAGTAAAGTTGGAAGGGACCTTGGAGGTCATCTAGTCCAATCCCCTGATCAGGCAGGAAACCCTATACCATTTTGGACAAATGGCTGTCCAGTCTCTTCTTAAAAACTTCCAGTGTTGGAGCATTCACCGCTTCTGGAGGCAGGTTGTTCCACTGGTTAATTGTTCTAACTGTCAGGAAGTTTCTCCTTAGTTCTAGGTTGCTTCTCTCCTTGATTAGTTTCTACCCGTTGCTTCTTGTCCTGCCTTCAGGCGCTTTGGAAAATAATAATAATAATAATAATAATAATAATAATAATAATAATAATAATAATAATAATAATAATAATAATAATAATAATAATAATAATAATAATAATTTAATTTGTACCCCGCCCTTCTCCTCATAGGACTCAGGGCGGCTAACAGCCTCATAAAAACCACAATACAATAATACAATAATATCTACATTAAAAACCGAATTAAAAGGAAATATTTAAGAAGGCCAATCATTAAAATTATCCTTAAAATTACCCTTAAAAAATTACCCTTAAAAATAGCTTGACTCCCTCTTCTTTGTGGCAGCCCCTGAGATATTGGAACACTGCTATCATGTCACCCCTTGTCCTTCTCTTCATATGTAAGAGAACACTACATATCTGCAGAAATGCACATGATCAAAGATAAAATCCCTCCAGAAAGTATATGGGTCAATATAAAAGAAAAAAAGTGACATTACCATAGGTGTATATTATAGGCCACCCAAACAATCAGAAGAAATAGATGAACTCTTTGCCCACCAGTTAACAAATGCTTGTAGGAAGCATACCACAGTAGTAATGGGAGACTTCAACTATTCAGATATCAACTGAGAGGCAAACTCTGCAGTGAGCGGGAGATCAAACAGATTCCTAACCAACCTAGCCGACAACTTTGTCACCCAAAAGGTGGAGGAGGGAACGAGACATAAAGCTATGCTGGACTTAATCCTTACAAGCAGAGAAGAAATGATAGAGGGAATCGAAATTGCCAGAACCTTGGCTGAAAGTGATCACGTGTTTGCATTTAATATAATGCAAACACTAGCAATAAAAAACAATCCAACCAATGTCTTAAACTTCAAAAGAGCTGACTTTAATATACTCAGAGAGAACTTAGGAAAGATCCCATGGATAAAAATCCTAAAGAGGAAAACAACCCAAGAAGTGTGGGAAACCCCTGAAAAATGCTATCACAAAAGCCCAGACTAGCACAATACCATTGAGAAAGAAAAACAAGAAATCCAAGAAGAAACCAGCATGGTTGCACAAAGATCTCTCTAACAAACTGAAAGACAAAAAGGACAAATACAAAAAATGGAGAGAGGGACACATAACTAAGGCCGATTATCAGCAGACAGCCAGAACATGCAAAGATGAAGCCAGGAAAGCAAAGGCTCAGAACAAACAAAGACTTGCAACAGAAATCAAGGACAATAAAAAAAAGTTTCTTCCAACATATTAACAACAAGAAAAAAGTCAAGGAAAATGTAGGCCCACTAAAGACAGAAGATGGCAAGGAAATTACAGGCAACAGGGAGAAAGCAGAACTGCTTAACTCATACTTTGGTTCAGTCTTCACACAAAAAGAAATTATAGCCCAACATAACAAGAAAAAAAACCACTGCAAAAGACATACTAGAAACAAAAATTAAACGGTAAGAGAACACCTATCCAACCTTGACAAATATAAATCAGCGGGACCCGACAGATTACATCCCAGAGTTCTGAAGGAGCTGGCGATGTTGTCTCAGAACCGTTGTACCACATCTTTCATAAATCCTGGAGCACCAGTGAAATATCGGAGGATTGGAAAAGGGCTGATATGGTCCCCATCTTCAAGAAAGGGGGGGGAACAGACCCAGGAAACTACAGATCAGTTTAACATCAATACCTGGGAAGATCCTAGAAAAGATCATAAAAAAACAGATCTGCAAACAACTAGAAACAAACAAAGTCATAACTAGTAGCCAGCATGGGTTTGTTAAAAACAGATCATGCCAAACCAATCTTATCTCATTCTTCGATAAAGTGACTAAACTAGTAGACCAGCAAAACGCAGTGGATGTAGTAAGTACTCCTTGGTAAGGTAGGAAAAGGTGGAGTAGACAACATCACCACCAGGTGGATCTGTAGTTGGCTGACAAACCGTACTCAATGAGTAGTCCTCAATGGCACTACATCCACATGGAGAGAAGTAAGCAGTGGGGTACCACAAGGTTCCGTCTTAGGCCCAGTACTCTTCAATATCTTCATCAATTACTTAGATGTGGGAATTGAAGGGGAACTCATCAAATTTGAAGATGACACCAAACTGACAGGAGTAGCCAACACCCCAGAAGACAAGCTCAGGATCCAAAAAGATCTTGACAAACTTGAACAATGGGCCCTAGCCAACAAAATGAGTTTTAATATGGAGAAAAGCAAAGTTTTACAATTAGGCAGGAAAAACCAAAAGTATAAATACAGATTGGGTGAGACCTGGCTTAAAAACAATAACTGTGAAAGGGATCTTGGAGTCCTAGTGGATGATCTCTTGACTATGAGCCAGCAGTGTGCAGCAGTAACCAAAAAAGCTAATACAATCCTGGGTTGTATAAACAGAGGCATAGAATCAAGATCACGTGAAGTATTAGTACCACTTTATAAAACCCTAGTAAGACCACACCTGGAATACTGCAGGCAATTTTGGTTGCCATATCACAAAAGATGTTGAGAGTTTGGAAAAAATGAAGAAAAGAGCAACAAAGATGATCAAAGGCCTGGAGACTAAAACATACGAAGAACAGCTACGGGACTTTGGTTTGGCTAGTCTAAAGAAAAGAAGAAATAGGGGAGACATGATAGCCGTGTTCTAGTATCTGAGGGGCTGCCACAAGGCAGATGGGGCCAGGTTGTTCACCAAAGCACCAGAGGGAAGGAAACTGATCAAAGAGAGAAGCAACCTGGAATTAAGGAGAAACTTCCTGACAGTGAGGACAATCAACCAGTGGAACAGCTTACCCCCAGAAATCATGGGCGCTCCATCACTGGAGATTTTTAAGAAGAGACTAAACATTCACCTGTCTGAGACAGTATATGTTCTCCTGCTTGAGCAGGGGGCTGGACTAAAAGACCTCCAAGGTCCCTTCCAGTTCTATTCTATTCTATTCTATTCTATTCTATTCTATTCTATTCTATTCTATTCTATTCTATTCTATTCTATTCTATTCTAAATAATTGCAATGCCACCAGACTTCACCCAAAGAAATTTCTCCAACATCCTCTTCTTCTTTGAAATAAATTTAAAAAGCAATGTGGCTTTTTTTTAATAAATCAGACAAATCTGGTAGAAAGGGGGCAAAATATTTCTTTTTTTCAAAGAATATTTCTTTTCTACATGGCACTATCCTGAAGTATCTTGCATCTAAACCTCAAAGTTATATTTACCTTTCATAGCCAACCTGTGACAGTAGATAACCTTATTGAAAAGAATTTTATGTGGTAACATTTTTTAATCAGTTGCGGGAGTCATAACAATGCAGGCATTGGTGTTCAGTATGAACATAAATAACCTATTGTCACCTCTGAAAACAGATTTTGCAGGGTTTTTTTTAACATTCTATGATCTGAGTTCTGAAAGGTAGGAAAAGATTCTACTCCACTACTGGAGGATCTTCAGAAGTAGCCCACTTCATTGAGTGTTGTAAATTCCATTAAAGAAGCCCACCCAGGACATCACAGTTGTTGTTTCGGGCATATTAATGTCTTTTAATTACTTTAATTACTTTTCAGGACTTGTGTTTCTCCAGGAAATAGTTGCCATGATAAACTTCCACTGATCTTCAGTGATTTCCCATGCCCTTAAACCAATCTGAGAAATTATCCTTCTTTCCAGTCCACCAGCCACTCTTAAAAACTAATAGCTGTTTCCAGCTTCAGTGGTGCAAAATATTCCCACATGAGCTTGCGCTTTTTGCTTTTGGACAATGGTACAAATCTGCATGCCCTCAGGTTATTCTTTGTTTTCCTTGCCTCTATCTCACCCCACAGGCTTTCAAGTTTTCCTCAGCAGAGAAAATGGATAACATTCTCACACTCTTGCTGAAAAGTTCAATTATTTCTCATGATTTTAGCAGTTTTCCAAATGAAGTCACGGATCACGACCAGGAAATTGGTATGTACGTATATTATCCTTTGTCTGCTTTGTTTACTGAGAAGGTTCATACCAGGGTCATTTTTCATACTTGCTAATACAGGGCACACTTTGTGAGAACCTCAAGTGTTACAAAAGACCACACCCCAATTAAAAAATGTGAAGAAGATAGTGTTCATAATTTATTGTTTTTTATTATTGGCTAATAATTGTTTCATCAATATTATTTGGCTGGATTATAATATTAATTTATAAATTATTATTACATTATTACTGTGAAAGCTTTAAATTGTTCATTGATTATTTTATCTAAGGATGTCTTAAATGTTGATTTATGACTGTAAACTTCCATAATCCTAGAAAGAGTTGGAAAGATATAACTGGAATAAATAAATAGATTGAGACTGCCCAGGCACAAGAGACTGGGAAAAAATATAAAAGGAGAAATGAAGTGAAGAATTATATTTGATGATGTATACTAGAAATATATTTCGCTGACTGGCTGACAGCTTTTAACATTAAACAGAAGCCCCTCACAATGCATTTTTTTAAAAGATTTCACTGGTAAAATAAATGAATCTTTGTTCGTTTCAAGTAAGGTAGTGAAATTATAGTTAATATTCAAATTTACCTTTTCTTACCACAACAGTGGCCCCTGCACTCTGAGTTGGCATTTTTATTGAGCTGTCCCCCATGACTCTAAGATCCCATTGCTAATTACTCACCAATAGCTTAGATCCCATTAACTTCTGGGTGAAAGTGGATGTACGTACAGGCCATCATGAATCGCTTTTAATTCCTTCCATTGAATTGGATTTGAAGGTAATGGGCAAATGTGGCATCATGTTAGCTGGCATTTTCTGCCCACAGCAGACTTCTGAAAAAGCAGAGAAAAGAGGTAAACTGAAGTCCCATTTAGGCCAAAACAGATCCCCTCTCTTAAATCTTAGAGCCACAGAGAATGACTGCAAAGTAAGGTCCACAATGAGATCTATTTAGCTAACCCCCTATGGAGTCTTCTTCTGAAATTGTTAACTGAAAAATAATTACTGTATACACATGAGCACAAGTAGAGATACAGGTTTTCCTTATTGGTATCAAGTAGTATACCAGCTCCAGTTGTCCTTCCTTTTCTCTTCTTTGAAAGGGTGAGAAAATGTTGCAAATGTATTCACCCCATGATTCTCCAAATTAATCCAGATTAAAGTTTATTGTTGTGGTACTGTCTGGTAGATAATTTGTGCATGTTTCCAATGTGGCTTAACAAACTATACATACTGTACACAGTACTATACAGAGAGTCTTTTATCTGCTTCACTACCTCCCTCCCTGACTCACACAATATCCACTGGTACTTTGACCACTGAGGTCCTTTGCAGCGTGGAAGAGGGGGGCAATAAGAAAAGAAGAAAATTTCTGGGCAGGCTGGGTTTTGATTCCTTTGATAGGCAATCCTCACTAATGTCCTCCAAAAGCTAATGTCATGGTTCCGACAGATGAAACTCTTTAAAAGAACTTTGAGGCATTGTTTACCTTAAAGAATCTTTTATTCAAGAAACAAAGTATTGGCACTATATAGTTAAAGCCAAAAACTGAATTCGCCCCTCTGCACAAAGTAGCAAAAGCACAATTCCCTTCTCCAATTAGCAGTCATAAATCACATTCCCCAATTAGCTTGAAGCACGGGCTTTCTCCCCAGCTCTCCAGCCCGCAAATCTCTGTCAGCTCTGGGCACAATAACCTTGATTCTCACAGCTGAGTTATTGTTGTTATGACTAACTGGACTCTCATCCACATCCCCCCTCCCAACATCATCTAACTCTAAAAGCGAAAGAGAAAAGATGGCTACATTTCCATCTGTTGTCAAAGCAAGAACATCCAATGTTAGCAGCGTTGACAGCTCCACCAACAGCCTGTTTGGCAGATCTGTTTCTTGGTGCTGCCTGTTCCTCCTTGTTCCTGCTGGGTCTCCACCTGCAGATTTCTCTTCCATCTGTTCCTTGTTATACACAATATCTCCAGGCTGTATCATACAAAAACAATTCTAGGAATATGCAATAATCTCCTTCCCCTTGGATGATCATTTCTATCTTTTCCGATATGATTGCATCAAGATATTTTGATTAGACATGAAGCTTCTACATGACATTGAGTCTGATTTTGGTCAAGAAAAAAAATGCAACCTTGAGATTATGCCCTGATTATCTTACTCTGCCATAAAACATTTTTCCAAAATGCCTTCTATTCTAAAGAAATAGGAGAAGGAGGAAGAAGAGGAGGAGAAGGAGTCATTTGCTTTGGTCACCATACTGTTTGCTAAAATTACATCTGTAACTGGATGTTTGTGTGTTTTAAACTTTTTAAAGTGTCCACAATCACTTTTAGAAGTTTTAAACATAGACTGAACATATCCTAATAACCATTCTATATTTTATTCCATTCATATTCATAGCATGGAACCATTCTATATTTTATTCCATTCATATTCATAGCATGGAACCATTCTATATTTTATTCCATTCATATTCATAGCATGGAACCACTGTTTTCATAGAGGTAAATATTCTCTCCGTGTGTTGACTCTCCGTGGTCTTTGCCATCAGTGTTTTCATTCAAGCACTCTAGTTAATCCATACATGTAGATGTAGATAATACATGCACATACATACATAGATATATACCACCTATAAAACAATATTAATATTCCTAAGTAAATCCCATTTAAGGGCAGTGTGTATCAAACACAAAATTTAACTGTCCATATTGACAATCTGGGGATCATCATAAATTAAGGCTACCCCTACCATTAAGATAGTGTGAAGCAACCACCTCAGGCATGAACAATGGAAAGCAGCAGCAAGCTTTCCCCTTTACCCAGCCTCCTTAGTCCAAGATGTATTTTAGCAGTGCTGCAGTTCAGTACAAATTCAAACTATATATTCTTCTGTGGGCCCAATAATCATGGAGGAATAAATAAAAGTAAAGCAATAACAATATTTTCCAAAACATTATTTGCACATATTCCTTGCTGGGTTCTTATCCAATTCATCTAGATTAAAAAAAAGCACCTCATGCTGTGGTGAACTGTGGTTTTCTGAGATAATTGCTGTTCGTGCATTCAGATTTTCCCTGTTGATAGTGAAAATGTAGGTTTACAGGTCAAGAGTTGTAATTAACAGTAATTACAGTGGGATCTGAATAAGGTGGTGATGATAGGGAATAAACGGCTATCTGTTTGGGAAGTGATCCTAGCATAAAAATGTTCATTCCGTTTAATAAGTAAAATATACTTGTTGGTTCTGAATTGACAGAGAAAATAATGGACATATCTGGTTTTGTAAGTGAAGTTTAAAAATCAGAGGAAATCCAGTGCTGACACCAAGAGAATTATAATACACAATAATAAAGTATAATACACAGACCCAGTGTAATATAATGTTGAAGCAAGTGTCCAAATTGCTTCAAGGCAATAGTTTCTGGAAGCTTCTGGGCCCCTCATCCAAGAGTTCCCTCCTCCACAAGGAGCACTTCAGGCATGTAAGAGAGCTCAGACTACTGACAGCACACAAGCACTTGTACTCTATGTTTAGACTTGGGCCAGGAAGTACAACTCACTGCCTTTATTGAGTCAAGCTAATGTCCAATTTCATAGATAAAGCTGCAGTACAAAAGTTTTGTTTATCCACTAGCAATAGCACCTAGACTTATATACCGCTTCACAGTGCTTTACAGATCTCTCTAAGTGATTTACAGAGCCAGCATATTACCCCCAACAATCTGGGTCCTCATTTTACCAATCTCGGAAGGACAGAAGGTTGAGTCAGCCTTGAGCCAGTGAGAATCGAGCTGCCAAACTGCTGGCAGCTGGCAGTCAGCAGAAATAGCCTGCAGTACTGCATTCTAGTCACTGCACCACCACTAGGACACTAGAAAGCCCAATGTTGGTGGAAACAATAGATAGTAGCTGCTTTGAGCTGAACCAGTGTTATGAACCATTATTTCCTACAACTGACAGTACAGGATAAGATCACACACAATTTTTGCCATTTGTGTGAGTACTTCCTTACAGATTCCCACTATGCTGGAAACTGATTGGTATCAGCTCTTCAAGGTAACTCAGACTAGGAATCCAATGTCATATAGATTAGTACTAGCTGAAAGGTGCTTTTTTCTTCAAAAGGCAGCTGGACTGGGTTGTTTTTTTCTTTGAGGAAAAGGAAGCAAATATTTTGGATAGAGAGGACCATTGGTTTGAAAGAGAAGTAAAAGAATCCATCTACTTAGAATTGAACACCCATTCCTCAACAGAAGGGGAGGAATAAGATGCCACCTATCTCCAGTTTACAATGCAGCCCTTTCAGCAGTTCCAAGAAGATTCCACAACCAATTGTATCCTGTTTCAGGTGGCCCCGAGGGCACAGATAACCCCCCAAGTGACCGCACGCTCTGACATTCTCTAAGACATTTAGTCATGTTACATTCCTGCTCTGGACTTGGGTCTCTTTTATCTGAATGTTATATTGGTAGCCACTCTTCCTCCTGTCCCTTAAGGCATTTCTCTGATCTCTGCAATGGATTGCAGTTGCATAAGCCAAATGTATACTGGGAGCAAGGAACAATTTCTTTTCCATCATCAAGCTATTAACAGCACTGTCACCCTACCCCAAGCTGGTTCAACAGGGTCACTCTCCTCCCTTGCTAGAGAAATACTTAAAATTTGCAAATGTGATTGGAAAAGCAGGAAGCAAATGCATTGTGTGTGATTTTGTGTGTGCCCAAAACCCAAATGTCTGTGAAGAGACGGTACTCAATGCTTACATGAGACTTAATGATCTAGAAAGAATTTCTGGGTAACAGTTTAAAGAAAGGATTTACTTACCCTTTCAAATCTCCAGTATATGCACTTACATTTTTCATCCGTAAAGGAGATGACAACTTATATCTTACATTTCATAACTATAGGTTTCTTAACCAGAGATAAGTTAGAGACCAGTAGTCATTGCTCATTATTTCAGATCTTCTGGACCATCTACAATTGGGATTTGCCAATTTCTATAGAAAATTCACTCCTCATTTTGCAGAATGCACCAGACCATTGTCTCAACTCATAAAAGAAAAGTTGCAAGTGTATATGGTCTATTCAAGAACAGACAACATTCCAGGAACTGAAAAAAGTTCCACTTTACAACAACTGCATGAAGAGTCCATGTACAAATTCATGGTACAGACAAATGCTTCGATGTGGCAGTTGGAGTGGTTCTTCTCCAGGGAAAGAAAGAAGGGGACGTATCTCCTGCCATGTGCATTTTATTCCAAGTTGCTTTTACTAGCAGAACAGAACTATAACATCTTCCGTAAGGACTTTCTTGTGATAAAATCAGCATTCCAACGTTGGAGAGATTTCATGGAAAGTACTGCCCTTCTAGTATAGGAATGTAATGAGTGTGAAGTTATAATGTTATGTGGTATTGATCTTGAGAAACAGGAAGAAAAGCCACAGTCTAGGCCAGGGGTAGGCAACCTCGGCTCTTTTATGACTTGTGGACTTCAACTCCCAGAATTCCTGAGTCAGCTATGCTGACCCCTGATCTAGGCAATGATCAGATAAGAAGAAATTGGAATGACAGTGTAACAAACTTTTCAGAAGGGACCTTCCCTAGTTTCTTGGACTGTAAAAGCGAGGAGAGAGACACGATCTTTCAATTTTGCAAGATAATGTTAATATAATCTTGCAATAAAGATAGAGATAGCATCTCTGGATATTCTTCTTGTCTGGATTACCTCACAAGGCTAATAGAAGTAGAAGCAATCTGGACTCAAAACACAAGAGGAACTGGTTTACTGGAAGGGCTATCCAGAATCAAGGAGCTCATGGGAAAAAGTAACAGACATCCATGCCCCACACTTAGTACACCAGTTTCACTTACAACTTTGAGGAAAACCCTACGGTCTGTCAGCTCCACAGAATGGCTATGGATCCTAAAATTAAAAGAACTTTTAATTTCCAAGTAAGGGACACTCACTGCCCAAATGAATGTGCAGCTTTTTGTTTAGCTTACTGTGGAGCTCTTGGCAACTAAAAGCAACGTTCTCCCAAAATCTTATTTAATCAGATTTATTGAAAGAAAAAAGGGGTGGATAGCAGAAATCTTGACAACTGGATGCTTTCACTTTAATAAATATGTCTAAATTTGCTAGGGTAAGGATCTCTTAATTCTCTTGCTAACAGCCATTTGATAGACAGGGGAAGTGGTTAAATGCTGGATTTTCCTGTTATTGAAGGAATATATCAAATTTCTGCAAATTTTTATTATTTTTTTCAAGTTCTGAGAAGCCTATAATATCAAGTTGCTGGAGAATATGAGCAGGAAAGTGCTGTTATGATTTACCATGTATGAATGCTTGGTTAGCTTCTGAGAAAGGACAGGAGTGCAGAACTAGAGAGAGTTTTGTTTAATATAGCACAGTTCTTATTTCTTCATATTACCATGCTATTGTTATTACATTGTGCAATTTATCCCTTGTCTTTTAAAATGCATGATCCCAATGATGCTGAATAAGAACTCAGTGTTTTATTGAGTAATGTTATTCCAGCTGATAACAATATGTGCCTTGTAATGAACATTTGGTTTTGGTTTATTTTTTTCACAAGGACTCAAGTGACAAATAAAAGGAACAGCCTCAGTTCTTGACCTATTTCATGACAATGTTTAAAAGCCCCATCCTCACATGTATAGTGCCTATTACAGAAGCTTTTAAATGGTCTATATGATTAGCAAACTGATATTCTTCACACATTTTAGCTGTATTTGTTACTCTATGCCATTGAAAGAAACTATTATCTTTCCAATTACCACAGCACATCTCTGCAGAATTTTGTTTAACTAAGCAACAAAAAGACAAATGTGCAATTAAAATTCATGGATCATAAATATATATCAGGCTTCTTTGTGCTGTTTGTACTATTTCTATTGTACTTATTTCTATTAACACACACAATTATTATTCAGTTGTCCTAAGTTGTAAATAGAGTTCCAAAAGCATAATGATAGCTGTTCAAAAATCCATTATTAATTTGAAAGGAATGGTAGCTGCATGTAAAAGGACATATATAATCTATCTATATGCCCAAAAAAGTTGTCTTGTGTCCAGCTTTACTGAAGATAATCTTGAATTTGAAGGGCTGTCCAATGGAAGCTCAGTTCAAAAATGAGACATCAGAGAGAGCAGGGGTCAGCAATATTTAGCAACTGAATAGTTGGTCTTCATCTACCATGCTTCATGACTCTTTAATGTATATATTTCTTTGAGGGTAAAGGTTCGTTCTCCAAGCTTGTGGGTTGGTTTCTGAACGTTTCATTACCAGCTAGGTAACATCTTCAGCAGAGTTTAGGGGATGTCAATGTCAGCGTTCTTCTGTTTGTAAGGGCTTCAGGTGTGGGTGTGTCAAGTGAGGGTCTGTGATGGGTCTTGTAATGGGCCAGATGTGAGACATCAGTGAGTCTTGTGATGAGTCTTGTGATGGGGAGGTTACCTCAGGTCAGGTTCATTGGGAGGTGAATTGCTGGTGGGAGGGGGGTTTGTGTGGGTTGATTGAGAGTCGGTGCTGTCTCTGGTTGGCTGGATCCTGAGGGGTTCATAGGCTGGTTGTAGATCATTGTGTCTATTGATGGAATTGCTTGTGGAGTGCCAGGCTTCCATGGACTCACAAGCTTGGCTGGTGATAACGTGGCTGATTTTTGTGTTGCTCCAATCGAACTGGTGCTGTTTGGTGTTGGTGTGGGTAGAGATTAAGGATTTGGGGTCGTGGCATGTGACTGCCAGCCGGTGTTCATGGATCCTGGTTTTTAATTGACATGATGTTTGTCCCACGTAGAATTGGTTGCAATGGTTAATTTTATAGATTACATTGTTTCTTTCATCCTTCTGTATTTATTTCTTCCCCTGTCTTCTAAAGGAATTGTATAATGTTTTGTGATATATATGCACATGTTTGTTTCTCAATCCAGATTTGCAGTTAGAGGAACTTCCCACTCTTCTCCATTGTGCAGCTAAATTTGGATTAAAGAAACTTGCTGCACTTCTTCTCCAAGATCCCAAAGTCATTCAAGCATGTAGAATTACTAATAAGTATGGAGAAAACCCTGCTCATGTTGCAAAAAAGTATGGCCAGAAGGAAATTTGGAAGATCCTTGCACAATTGTCAGTAAGTATCTGCTATTACATATGAATATTACAGCCATAATATGCTGTGAAATAAATGGGAACACTATTACATTTTGTGAATTTTCATTGTGATAAAACATGCAAAGAAATCTGTGAACAGACAGATTTGTGAATATTATAATCAGATTTATGAAAAATTACATACAAAACTATAAGCATTAATCCTAATGATACATAACTCCTAGAACTAAGGAGAAATTTCCTGACAGTTAGAACAATTAACCAGTGGAACAACCCTGCCTCCAGAAGCTGTGAATGCTCCAACACTGGAAGTTTTTAAGAAGAGACTGGACAGCCATTTGTCTCAAATGGTATAGGGCAGGGGTGTCAAACTGCCGGCCTGCAGGCCGAATGCATCATGCTGAAACCACGCCCACCCCAGCTCCAGCAATGGGGGAAAAGTCGCGATACATCACAATATGTCACATGACGTTGCAAGTTTGACACTCCTGGTATAGGGTTTCCTGCCTGAGCAGGGGGTTGGACTAGATGACCTCCAAGGTCCCTTCAAACTTCTTCTTCTTATTATTATTATTATTATTATTATTATTATTATTATTATTATTATTATTTATTATACTGTTTCATAATAATTTGATGTTTTTGCTTTTTGAATCAGAATAAAATGCATAATTATAGAGAATGAAGCACATCATATGACCAACCATTATTTAGATACTTTTTGCATCAATTGCATATTTGATTTTTCAAATTTAGTATTATAAAAATGTACTATATATTCTAATATATTATATAGTATAATTGGGAGGGATTGTCTTGTTTTACATCATCAGATTTATTCTAAGCTTCATTGAAGGAAGGCAACAAAGTCTTCTTGAATTCCTAAAAGTTGGTATCTGGCAATGTAAAGCAGACATCGTTTCTTTCTTGAAAAAGTATCGATGGGAATCAATATAAATATATTGTATATAATTTATATTAATATAAATTAATTAACAGGAGGGAAGGGGGAGGGGAAAGGAGAGGAGAGGGAGAGGGGAAAGGAGAAATAGAAGCTGATATATTACAGTGCATGTTAAATTACATCTTGAAGATGGTTCAACATAGAGTATAAGATAAACTTCTATGATTTATCTGTGTCTGTATAGCAATCAAAGAGAATTCTGATTCTAAAAGTTGAGGTTGAAAATAACTTCGTAAAAGGCAAGCTTTCAGCTGAATCTCCATCATTCATAGATATATCCTTCTGACCAAAGAGATATCCAAATACTAGAAAAAGCTATATAAGGAAAAATAATTTACTATTTGTGTAGGGGGAATCAAAGCATATATTGGGGAAATCATGTAAGTAACATAGAGAAATAGACAATGTATGTGGACTAGCAATAACATGCAGAGTAAATCAGCCAATGGTAATAGCCATGAAACCCATACTTTGAAAAAAAAAGATTCCTTTTTGGCCAAAAATTCAACTAAAAATTCTCCAGATAATTTTCATCTCAGAAACAGGCTTGATTTAAAACATTGTGTTCCTTCCCTTAGTTTATATGCTTGGAACAATTATAGTTCTTTCTCTTCATAGTATTCATCCTGGGTTGCCAATACAATGGGGAGGTGGACTTTGGCTGGATTTTTTACTTTAGAGCTTTTTGCCAGAATAATTAAACTAAAAGGTAGAAATATGTGCTACTGCCAAATGGTTTTCAGTAAAGCTGGAAGATTTTAAAAATCATGTTGTAGCATTTTTGTAGTGTTTACTTTAAATGCTGTTACATTACATTACACATTTTCACTCAATCTTTTTCAAGGAGAGCTCTTGTATGAGGCTGAACCAACATTCTCAAAAGAGGAAGTAGGAAAAGACCCAAAGAAGAAAATAAATAGTTTCCCCCTCCCTTTGCTAGGTGTTTTGCTACCACTGCTAATTTTACATTACAATCCATGTGAAAATTCTGGTAACCAATTTTTTTATCCAAAAGTCATCTGAGAAAGTTAATACATTGTGGCATAAGAGATGCTTGTGTGGAAGATGGCACCTGCTGGGATCAGCTACCATCTCATTACCTCCCAGAAATTCCATTTTGCTTATATTCATTATTCCAAGAGAATAATAGTCTCCATTTCAACCTCTATTCAATGGGAAATTAATTGGAAGAGAGCATTGCACAACATAGTATATATATATATATATGACTATTTCTTAGTTCCAGAGCCAAGAGACACAGCATAACAGACCTTTAAACAGATCTTTAAGTGGAAGGGATAGGCCAAGAATGATTAAGTGATATAGTTAATGGAAAATAGCTATTGAACACAGTGATTTAAAAGTGGAAATCTACTTTGAATACATCAAACAATGGAAAACTCTGATACTGATAATACAATACGCTAATAAAAAGTAATGTGTTGATTTGTCATGGGGCATCTGAGACTTCTACTACCCTACAAACTGATCACTTATCTATGTTCTTCACAACCACAGCAAAGTATATCCAAATCAATGTATATAAATCATCTGAAATATATAAGTCCAGGATAAAATCAAATTAGATCCGCAGATCCTTCTGTACTAGAAATTAGAATGAATTATTATGTTGAAATTCACTACCTGGAAAAAATAGCTGATCCTTGTCATCTCCCTTAGTTCATTAAAGATTGAAAAATGCTTTCTTTTTGCTACGTTAATGGGTAGGGATATGGAGAAGTAGCTTTTCTTTCCACATGGCCTTGAGCCCAAAAAACAGCTCAGCTTAATCTGCTTCCAGGAATTTCCCATTAGAATTTTAAAGCTGATCCTCAGATAGAACTTACATAAAATGAACATCAGGGTACACTTTTTATACTGTGAAATAGTTCAAGAATATACAAAATATTCAGGTTCCCCAAAGTCACACAAGAAATTGGCAGAGGTAGAAAGCCTACCTCAAAAAGAAGCAGGACAGTATTAAGATGTTACTATTGATCAAAGAACAAGGAGACTCGGGTTCAAATTTCTATTCAGTCATGAAACTCATTGGATGACTATATTTCTTCCAGCTTTAAATGTTTCTCTTATGGAAATGAGATAACAGGAAATCACTATGAATTATGTATGCCACACTGAGGTTCTGGTCTGAGGGCTCTACCTGCCTTCATATTATCACATTAGGGGCAGCACCACAGAAAGAAAAATTCCCTAAACAGATTTTAAAAGTAGATGTGCAACTAAAATAATTTATATTTATTTAGCAATATTAAATATATACACTTAGTCTGAAATGCTTTGCTTGTTTGTTTTTTAAAAAATGACACAGACTATCCTGATATGAACAAACTTATTTCAATTTGATATTTTTATCAAGACTTTGCAAATATTTTAATTTTGCAGCTATTTATATAGGTGTAGTTATCTACATATCTTCAATAAACTGATGAAATTTGCTGTTATCTTTAGCTCAAATAACAATCTACACCTATAATAACATATTATCAGATTTTTATTCCCATTCATTTGAATCAATTGTGTCAGTGGAAAAAAAACCCTCTATCAATCTTACTTCAATTAAAGTTGACCTGGGTATTGAGATTCATTAAGGAGACTCTGTTTGTGGCCTCATGTGTTATTGACTCATGAAGTCAGATCTTCATTAAGGCCATAGCACTACATCTTGCTGAAAATGTAAACCATCATTCAGGATCTAGCATGGACTAGTCAAGGAGAAGGCTCAGTTTATAAGTGGAGTTTTTTAATGTAAATACAAGAAGCTCTAATAATGAAAATTAGCTATTGCAAAGTCTAGCAATCAAGTCCACTATACAGTTCCAGGGTTTAAATCTTACATCTACTTCACCAATCTTGCCTTACATGGCAATAGGCTTCTTGCTTGTTTTTCAACCAAGTGTGGAGGGTACCTGACCATGTTCTGTTGAGAGTCCTCTTTGCTTTTAGTCATGGCAATTTCAGCCCTCCACATATTGTGAGCATCCACATATTGTGACCATTTTTCAGTGGTGGCACACCAATTTTCAAATTCCTTCCTGGGGGCACTCTGCAAAAACCCAAAGTTGTTTTGCCATCAACAAACAAATCTGTTTACCAGGTAATTTAAAACTGTAAGAATGAATTGATTCTTACAGTGATTTTATTGCATTCTAAACTATATCCAAATTTGTGTATTATTTTTAATTTTGGTACAGAGATGCATTAACAGTGTTTTGTGTACAGTTCCTGGCTGTTTCAAGAGAAAGAAATATGTGTGTGTGCGTAGCCGAAAAAATATACATAAATAGACACATGATAATAACATCAGCAGCATTTACAAATGTGAATATAAAATTGTTAATCAGAAAAGGTGCTACCAGTCTCTCTCTCTCTTTTTTTTTGCTACAGTAGAGTAATAGAGCTTCCTTCTGTAATGTCTGAACTTTAAAGGATACTGTTATGCAATCATGACATGAGACCATTCACCAAATATTATTTATTTTCAAATTAAAGAGCAGTTTTACTCAATAGCACATTAATCTGAGTATATAGGAGAAATTTATTCTAACAACAGTATCCGGTTTTCTGAACCCGAAATACTTCGTTCAGTTTTGCAAAATGTATATTTATGTAGATGCAAAGAAGTGCGGGAAAACCCTCTTATTAAAAATATATATTTTTTTACAATTTAGCTGCCTAGATAAATATGTATCAAGCAGTACATTAGTTAATTTACAGTCAGTTGAAGATAAAGATCTAGTTTTGTGTGTAGATGTTCTTTTTATATGAAAAAGAACAGAATCCATCAACTAGGAAAATTTTCAGAATATTATATCAAAGGATGAAATCATGAAACACTGCTTTGGTCTTTCAACAAATTCCACTTTGTCAGAAATGTGATTTTCTTGCAATAGGATTATACTTGTAGATGTATTTTGTGTGTGCTGGACCATAACAATATAGGTCAACATGCTCTTGAATCTTGAAGATAATCTAAGGCAAATATCTTTTTCAGAACTTTTCTTACTTGAAGCTGAGGGATGGAGAGAAAGAGAAACATGTTTATTAGTTCTATCACAGTTTCTATTTTTATGGTCCAGTAACAGTTTTGTTCACACTGCTGCTTATTTCTTCAGTGCTTCTTAGTTCCCTCCTTTCCAGAAAACATTACTACTATACTTGTTCTTGAGGGCAAAAAGGCATTATTATTTCTTCTTTGAAAGGAAGATCTCTTTAGGATCAGAAAACTTTACATTTTAGAAAAGACTGGCATGCCAGAATGTATGGCTATCAGACCACCTTCCCATACACATACTTTTTAATCAGTAAATCTTGACATTGCCAATTTATTTTTGTCCATTTTTAGCATAATGTCCATGAAGAGTTTCTGATTTTTATAAAAGTAAAAGTAGTAAGTGTGAGAGGGATCTTGGAGTCCTAGTGGATATGAGCCCTCTGTGTGCTGCAACTGCAAAAAAAGCCAATGCATATCTCAGCTGCATCAACAGAGGGTTAGTATCAAGATCGCAAGAAGTAATAGTACCACTTTATTCTGAACTAGTAAGGCCACACTTGGGATAATGTGTCCAGTCCAGTTTGTAAAATGATACAAAAAAGAAGAAGTTGAGACCCCGAAGAGAGTGCAGAGAAGAGCAACAAAGAGGATAAGGGTTTGGAAGCCAAACTGTACAATAAACTCTTAATGGAACTAGGTATGTCTAGGCTAACAAATTAAGGGTGACATTAAGGGATCAAGGGTGCCATGATAACTATCTTCCAGTACTTGAGGGGCAGTCACAGAGAAGTGGGGTCAATTTGTTCTCCAGTGCTCCCAAGAGTAGGACAAGAAGCAATGGGTGGAAACTCATTAAAGAGGCTCCCATCCTTCTGGCCTTCTGCTAGAGCTTACAGACCTGGGTCTGCCATTTGGCTTGGGGCTCCAATGGGGAGGGGCTTCACATTGGGGGTTTGGTAAATGAATAATAGATTCCACCTCCATCCCTGCTCATCCTACTCCCATCCTCCCCGTCTTTTATTCAGGATTGAATATTTATATCTTAATATTTTATTTACAGTATATTGTATAGTTTATATAATTTTATCCTTTTAAATATTATAAACTGCCCAGAGTTACCCTGTGGTAAGATGAGCAACCAATAAACAAACAAATAGCTATCCAACCTGGAACTGAGGAGAAATTTCCTGACAATGAGAATAATTAAGCAGTGGTACAGCTTTTGTCTGGTATTGTGATGCTCCATTGCTGGAGGTTTTCAAAAAGAAATCAGATCAGACGTGGATCTCGACCATCTCCTTGGTTTACCGAGGGGCTGAGAGAGATGAAACGTCGGAAAAGACGCCTAGAGAGCAGTTGGAGGGCCAGCCGAACCGAATCCGATCGAGCACAGGTAAGGATACATCTTAGATCCTACCTTGTGGCGCTGAGGAAGGCTAGGACTAACTACTATGCCTCACTCATCGCGTCATCAGA
>NW_015386300.1:656407-694217 GCF_001527695.2 Protobothrops mucrosquamatus
TTCAACAAGCGGGACTGACCTAGGGTGAATTTTAAATAGGGAAAATTTTTTTAAAGATTTTAATAATGACACAGCCACAAATATATTTGGTTTTTAATTGGTTTTATAGGGGAAATGTTTTTTTGTGTTGTCTTTTAATATGCTGTGAGCCGCCCTGAGTCCCGTGGGGAGAAGGGCGGCATAGAAGTTGGAAAAATAATAGACAGCCATATGGCCAGGATGATATAAGATCTCCCGCCTTCAGCAGGCAGTTGGACAAGAAGAAATCCAAGGTCCATTCCAGTCCTAGGATTCTATGTCTATCTTTAATGCCCTTCCTTAATAAGGCAAGTCAATTTAGCCATTTCAGCAAGAATGACCATCTTCTCAGTCCACCCCACCATTGTGGGTGTTTCTGCATAGTTTAGAATACCATTTCAAAAATCCATTATGTTTTGAGCAGTGTACTGTAGGAAACAATGGGAACTATTATTGGTTTTTAATAGCACTCCATAGTAAATAATAGAAGTATCAGTTAAGCAGGACCAAAAACACTTTTTGCACACTGCCTGCCTGATCTTAAAAAAGAAAATGCATATACTGTACTTCCATATTTGCTCTGCTAAACAGAAATTATAACAAGAGTGCAAAGATTTCTAACTAACTGGCTTCCAATTTGTGCAGTAGTGCAGCAGCTGAGGGATCACTGGGCTCTGCACCCTATGGCCAAGTTATGCCTGCTAGGGGACCCTAAATGGGACTGAACTTGCTCCGTAGAGGCAACAAAGAAGGAAGGAAGTCCCGCTGATTGTGGAGAGACAGCGGTCAATCCGATTGGTTTGGGAAAAGCCCTCCAGAAACCAGCAGGAGAAAAGCTAGCTTAACTTCAGAGTCGAGCCCAAGCTACAAGCAGCCGAAGCCCAAAAGCACTACTTTAAGCTGACTGTAAACAACATGTTTGGAACTGAGTAAGAACAGTGATTTTCTCTCTTCTACTTGATCACAAGAAGTAATAGTACTTGAAAATTGATTTCCTGGGGGGGGAGAAAGAAAAACCCCAAGGAGGGGTTTTGATTTCTGGGGGGGGGGAGAAAGAAAAACCCCAAGGAGCAAAAAAGCTTCCGAAAGTGAGAAGGAGGGGGATCTTTGCCCTAACCTCCTACAGACGGAAGCAGTGAATTAAACTTTTCAGAGGGAACAGAAATATACTGAAATGAATTGAATATAAGACTTAATTTGGATAAGTTTGAAATTGGTGGAATCTGTTAAGACTTTCCTTTTAAATCATGAAAATAGAAGTAAACAATTGTCTATTACTGATGGGTGTTGACATCTAGTGGTGGATGAAAATATACAACAGCAGTTGCTGTATTACAGGGACTGGCAAAGCCCAG
Organism: Protobothrops mucrosquamatus; assembly: GCF_001527695.2. NCBI lineage: Eukaryota > Metazoa > Chordata > Lepidosauria > Squamata > Viperidae > Protobothrops > Protobothrops mucrosquamatus. Next base: position 657,781 of record NW_015386300.1, read on the forward strand.
AAAAAGATAACTTGGTTTTTGTGACTTTCAATGTCTTAATAACAAAGAACAGCTGTGACAAAAAAGAAAGAAAACATTTTGGGCTATTTACAAAGTGAGAATTATAAACTCTAAAAAAAAAAAAGAATTGACCTTTCTGGATTACAAATACCAACTCAATGGTGATTCTAAAGCTGTCTGCAGAGAAAGGAAAACCCTGATTTTTAGCTATTATGGAAAACCAGAGATCTGCAGAAAGAATATACCAAGAAAAAACAAATACTTTCCAGAAGGAGATCTAAGCTATGTTGCAACTAATCCGAACAACAATGATCTCAAACAACTAGGAAATTAAAAATAACTTTGAAAATATAAATGAACACACCTCCAATTTAACTTTACAACACAAAAATTCTCAGAAAATAAAAACAGACAACTTAATATGAGACAGAGGAGAGAGATTTCAAGATGGAACTTAACAGTAGAAGAAAGTATGACTTAACTCAGATGGAAAAAAAACTTACAGGAAATACTGAACATGGAAAAGCTAACCTATACCATAAAATTACAAAATAAGTTTGAGGACAAGAAAAAAGATTTGACAAAATGGATTCTGCCAGGAGAATTATGAGAACTTGAGAGACAAAAAATGATAAATAAAATCAAGAGAGAAAGAAAGAAAGAAAGAAAGAAAGAAAGAAAGAAAGAAAGAAAGAAAGGAAGGAAGGAAGGAAGGAAGGAAGGAAGGAAGGAAGGAAGGAAGGAAGGAAGGAAAAGGCTAAAGTGAGAATTAAAAAAAATAGATGATGGGATTTACCAGAGGGAATATTTAAAAATTAAACTTCTGTTTGAATATGGTTAAAGAAATAGAAAATTTTTGGATATAAATGAAGATTAGTTTAAGAGGGATGAACTCAAATAACATAGTATTTTTTTCTTTCTTTTTCCCTTTGTGTTTTGTTTTTTGACATGAGAAATATAAAAATATTGGGATGGTTTATGTAAAAGAAATGTTTTCTCTTTTTTTCTTCTTTTTTTAAGATATGAAAAATGTAAAAGTGTTGGGGTGGCTTGTATGAGAAAAAAGACTTAAATACTTAAGTGTAACTAATTTTGATAAAATCTTAACCAGTAAGAATGCTTTGAATATTGTAGGGAAAACAAATTTAAATAAGAATTCTGTAAACAGGATCTATGACGAGGCAATTAGAAAAGAAGTTTTATATTGATGTGGTTATTATTTGCAGAAACATGAGAAAATGTCTATATTTAATTGTCATTTATTCAAATAATAAGAACTGTATTAATTTAAGGTTAGCAAAACAGAATATTAGTGGAAGAGAAAATCAAGCAAAGCCTTTACATGTACTATAGAATTATAGAAATTGTTATTGATTGTTTTTTAAATACTAACTCAGACAACACACTGTTTACCAAATATTAAGGTGATTATGTTAAAAATCAATAAAACCTATTTTTTAAAAAAGATTTCTCACTAACCATATGGCTGATAATTCAAGACATTTTGAATTTTGTTCCACTGAAACATGGAACACTCAAAATGTTCTGTTAGTATATTTTAATATCCTGAGCTCAGAACAAATCTCTTTCCTTTTTGGTCCCCCCAACTTCCTCACTTAATTAATATAATATAATAATATAATATAATATAATATAATATAATATAATATAATATAATAATTAATATAATATAATATAATATAATATAATATAATATAATATAATATAATATAATATAATATAATATAATATAATAAATATAATATAATATAATATAATATAATATAATATAATATAATATAATATAATATAATATAATATAATATAATATAATATAATATAATAATATAATCCATTATTATACTGTAAGAAGAGAGCTATATCAGTCTGTTATGGCAAAAAATGGTATCTCTGGTATCTTCTTTTCTGACATACATTTTATTATAAGTCAGGGAGGATGCTATCAGATTCCTGTTTTAAATCAGCATGATGAAATTTAGATGAAGGCAAGAAGATGAAGCAATGCTTCCTATTGTTACTCTGGCATCTTTTTGGCACAAAAGCATAAAGAAGAATCAATGCCTAGCAACAACTGATAATACAAATAGAACCAATTTTTCAGAAAAGGAGACACTAGTAGTAGCCTGCCTACTGTGATTGCACATAAATAAAACAGAGGTTTTTATACCACCTCCATGCTTTGCTACCTCTATAGTGTGCATTTCAAGAGTACTTGCAAACAGAGAGATCAAAAGCACCCTCAGTCAAAGGAATCTTATTTGTATTGTATTCTTTCTTCCAACCTCTGCTTTGTTCGATTATCCTGTTTCTTATTGGCAGTTTTGCACTTCTGCTTAATGTCAGTCCCACAAGACCTTATAGCGATTCGTTAAAGTTGTGGTGACATCTATTCTAATTACAAAAAAAGTAATTAGAATGTAGTTCAGGACTTTCTCAGATGTGGCCTGATTGGTATCTGGGCAATAAACATCTATCTGTTGTTTCCAAAGCTGCCAGTGAAAATTGCTTATTGGAAAAGAAAGAGAACATTAAAGTCCAAGAGAGACAGAGAGAATGACTTGTTGATAAAGAAAAGGTACAACTTTTATTACTTTAACACTGATTTTAATAGGCAGGTCATTTCAAAAATTGGACAGTACTTCCACAACTCATATCAGCAATAGACTATCATAACCTGATTTTTAAGCTAAAATCAATAGGAATTCATCTCTAACTTTTGCTACACAATTTACTACTGGGCTTCCTGGCAGAGCTAAACCAGACAGTATTTCCCTAGATCTATCAATACTGAGATTGTAAGGTAAAAATGGATGGGATAAATTCATGTGTTATTTGACTTGAAACTCAATGTTTCTTCTGGGGTGGGAGCCACATGCTTCCAAATATCAGTTGTAAGGGAAGAAAGATGTGTCTTTTTATCCTGTCTACAAGCTTCTGAAGCCATTGACAGAAACAAAAGGCTAGGCCAGGATCATCTTATGCTGATCTAGCATAATAGTAACTGAATGAAGAAAAAAAGCCTTGGAAACCAGAGAACCTCTTCCATTAAAAAAATTATATTGATAAAATCTATTGCCAACCTAGCCAACTTTCAGAATTAAAATGGAAAGATAAATTAGAGACAGGGCCTTCTCTCTGGTGGGACACAATCGTGACGTATCGTGACTTTTTTTGCATTGCCAGAGCTGGGGTGGGCGTGGCCTCTGCATGATACAACCGGCCCACAGACTGGCAGTTTGACACCCCTGGTATAGGGTTTCCTCCCTGAGCAGAGAGTTGGACTAGAAGACCTTCAAGATCCCTTCCAACTCTGTTATTCTGTTAACTACTACCTTCTGAAGCATACTGGATGGTCAACTGACTAATCAATAAAGTACTGCTTTTCCCATTACACAAATTACTCACATCTGGGTCTGCAAATCTAAAATGTCAGTTAACCATAAAGACTCCAATGTGTTTTGCTTTGATACATACAGCAAATGCTATAAATATTCATAAAATCATTTATAATTCTGCCTTAAATCAAGTATTTACCTTGAAGGGTTTTTTTCTCAGTGATGGCTAATGTTTTTTTGCATCTGCATAGCTTTGTTTAATCCTTTCTCAATCAAAACAAAATTAATTATATAGCAATTCCTTAGTCAAAAGCTAAAATGGTTACTAGTCAAAATAAATTGTTTAATGTATAAAGATTTTAATTCACACTGATACCTGTATATGTATTAAATGCAAATATAAACTGTTTCACACAATATGGATAGTCTAGCAAATATTTGCATGTAAGAGTCCATAACATTTGTAAACATAGCAATCTTCAAAATCAATACAGAACTATAGCAAAGAATTATACCTAATATCTGTGTTGCTTCTCATTGTAAATTGTAAAAAGGCAACTAATTTAGGACATTAGTACATACAGACATGAAATTATATCCTGAAATATTTGAAAATTGCAATTATGGAGGTTTTAAGATGTATTCTCACAACTCAGTCACAGATTGTTCCAAACTTTCAGCTTCTAGAGAAAATATCAGCTAACATAAGTAATATACAGTTGTTTAGCATCTATATAATATCTATATTATATATATAGAATCATTCATATTGGTATGCCAATGTTTTCATCTTATTTAAGATAATGTTATGCAGATTTATAAAATGTTTAACATTTGCAACGCTTTTATCAGTTTATATCATATATTGTTTGGGCAATTTTATCTTGAAGGAGGTAATATGCAACATTAAGAACCTTAACCCGTAACCTCAACTGGAGCTTTTAATAACCTGCAAAATCCTGGTCACATTTTCTGTTAGGAAAATTGTGGATGAACAACACGGTGGACATGTAGCATCTGCTATGCCTCAGATTTGGAATATAACCTGAGCAAAGATCAAGGCACAGGTTGATCTGCTGGGGAGTACATAGAAATTGTTCCCAGCTATGGCCCTGTTCTAATCCATTTTTTTTAACTTTCTAGTCAAGCCAAGTTGCTTCTTACCCAAATAGTACTAAATAGAGTCAGCCTTGCTTCACCCTAAAATCAGGCTAAAAATCGCCACCAGGATAAATGGAGTTTTTCTTTCTCATGTTCTAATTTCCCGACTAAAATTCTTTCTCATTTTAAAAACATTTTGAAAGTCTCCATCAAGATATACTTTCCTGACTTTTTTCAGTATTTTATATCTGTTTCCCCACAGGTTCCCAACCAAAACAATCCACAGTTCAGTTCTGTGATGGGAAAAGAATCCAGCCCCAAAAGATGAAATAATAATTATCTAGGGTCCCTTAAGCCTTAGCATGGTATCAATAAATTACAAAGCTTGCTGACTACCACAAGAACTAAGTGATTTATAGCCATCAAGAGTTTAGTATGCCAAAGAGCATCATCATGTAACAGGCCTCAGACCTTATGTGGATCACTAATTGGCTTCATTTGTCTTAGTAGCAACAGTATTATTTCTTCAGCTGCATAATGACTGCATAAAAGCTCAGACATGTACATTACCCCTGGGGAATCCAGATTGTGAATAAACCTACCAAATTCCAGAACAGCTTCTTTTATTAGAACTTTTTGAGGGCCTCACTTTAGCACTCATGCTGAGGTTTATTGCAAACTAGTTTAGGGAAATGGACACTGATCCCTTGCATACAGTGTTTTTACAAATGGAAAAAGCTATGTAGCTGCCCCCAGTCCACACTCCATTATATGTCTTTTGGGATGTAATGCAGATATGGGTCAGATTCATTGGTACAAATTTGGTACCACAATGAAGGGGTCCCATGTGCATAGAAAAGCAGGACTAATATTTTTTCCAAAATTCCCAGGCTTGAGATAGCTAACTTAAGCATGCAGAACACTATTTATACTAGTGCTAAATACATATATACCAAGAAGGAATATCAGCACTTGTACTAGTTGCAAAATATATAACTAAATATATTTATTTCTTGTCTCCACTGAGAAGTTTTCGCCACAGGAGGTAGAAATGTATAAGTAAACAGGATCTTGAATAGCAAAGTACTTTTTTCCAAGTAAGATCACAGAGTAAGCAATTCTCATTCAAGGTAAATAAATGCATTTATCCCTTCTTTTATATAAGATGTGGAGGCAGAAGGAGAGAAAAGAAATAGGCAATTTCTGAAAGTTATTAGAAAGTGAGGTTTGTGAACTTAGTGTCCTTTAAATGATTCCACCATATTGCAAACAAGATGGCTGATGCTGTCATCTTTCAGAGCTAAAACCCACATAAAATTGCTATTCTGCAACCTCCTTGCAAGGACTAGCCATCTGGAACACATGTGGGAAATCTTCCATCCTCTCCTTAACTTGGGAGTTTTCAAGGAACTGGTGTTCTCACTATTCCTTGGTTGTTGCCACAGTCATCAGTTTGGCATAACTCCCCAGAAATTAGACAGAAGGATTTCTTGAGTGGTCTTCTGTATTTGTGAAAATGAAGACTGAGTCCACCTAGCTATGCCTCCGTGGCTAAAGAGTATCCAAAACATCTTGGAGCACAGTGAGGAATTAAATTTTTCCTAGTTTGTTTTAGTAACATATTTAAGTTTGAACACATACCTACAATCTCATAAGTAATTTTCCAGAAAGTAAGATTCTTACTCCAAATAAGGCCAAAGTTATCTGTTTTCAAAAGATTGGCACACATTGTACAAATATAATTTTGTATGTTTTGGTGTTAAGGCAGAGACAAGTGACAGCCAGTCACTTGTACAACTTTATCATTAGCAGGACCAATGGCAAGGGATATTTACTATTGCAGCTCAACAAATTTGTAGGTCTACTGGTTCATTATCATTAGCTAAATGAATAAAACTCTGTTGATCAGACAAGAAGACCATTTCTTTAGAGGTTTCAATATTTTTGTTTGTTTGTTTGTTTGTTTCATTTGGGAGATAGATGACCAATTGCAATTTGAGACAGTGTTAAGCAATTATAAACATTGCTATCAGTTTCAGCAGCTGGCAACTCTGAGTAGATGAAATTAGTTTTAATTTGTTGCCCAACTGTATTCTTTAATTAATAAGGAGTAGGATGTCTCCCAAGGTGAAAAAAGCATATGCTGCAGCTCCAAATATTCCCTCTCATCATAATTATGATTTTTGCAGTGGCCAGAAATCAAGCCATTTGTTTGATTCACACAAATTACTGAGCCATGATATGATTTGTTTAATTTTTGATGTAATGTATTGTGCAAACCATGCTATGGTGTGCAAACAATAGAGGACAGTTTAGTGCAATGTTTGAGCCCAGCCAGTTGTGTTTTACTCAATAAAACATGGTCTCTGAGTAAATAAAATCCATGTACCTAAAATATAGCCCTTTTCAGCTGAATTAGGACTTCAGCTCCAATGCTGGATAACTCTTTTCTCAAGTTTCATATTAGGCTCAGTAGCTTTGCAAAATGTATTTCCTTTCTGGATGATCTATTGTTGCAAAGCTTAAGGACGATCTGCCTAATTAAGCAATAAATAACTCTTGCAGAAAAACGTGATGCATCACTTTAAAGCTACACATAATTCTCTTAGTTTAATTTGCAAAGCCCAGAGTGAATAAAAGTGAGAAGGGAATAAAGCTGTGTTTTCCTTCCTGCACACAAAAGATATAGGCATAGATTTTTAGAATTTTTTGCATTAAATCATTCACAAATGATTGTAGGTCTTTAAAATACAACATTTTGTACTTCAGATCAACATATTAATGACTATATGGCCATTTAGAAAATGAAAAATGAGACTTTGAATGGGAATTTGACTTTGCTCATAAGAGATTGGCCAATGACAATCTCCACTGACTAGTTCCCAAACAATCAAAAGAAAACACTGGAGAAAAACCAGAAGAATCGATGTATCTCAGTAGCAGTGCTTGAGCTCTTTATGTGTGCACCCTTTCCTGCTGAAAACTGATAACTGTTAAGTTATGATTTCTTATAGTTCTTATAGTGTCTTATGATGAAATTCAGGGAACAAATGAAAGGTTGAAAATGGGATATTTCTATATCTGTTGCCCAGCCATCTCTCTACTTCCTAAAAAAAAAAAAAGTTTTATCTTCTACTAATCTACTAATCATTGGAGTGAACCTTTCTGCCCTTTTCTCCTTTGGTAGCAGAATAATCTGAAACCCAGTGAAGCCACGGATGCGGTCTTAAACATTTGCTTTGATTCTGTCCCTAAACACTGATGTCATTAATTATCATGCTTCTATGCACAAGACCACAAATTATTCTCATCGTCCTCCATGGGCACCCTAACATGATTGTTTTTGTGTATTCTGCCTCTTAATAAACCTAACCTTAATCTGTGTACCTCCTTTTCCATACTGTCTCTTTCTGTTACTTGTATTTCATTTAAAACTTTGTGCATTGCCTTAACTAGTTAAATCATCTAACTAATTTTGTTGAAATTACAGATTTGTAGGAAATTTCATGGTTTCCCTTTTATCCTACCCTGATGGCCAAACCTGAGACTTTTGGTTTAGAAAATGGTGAATTTAGGCATAATAAGCAAGGTCAAGAGAAATCACCATTCTATAATTGCCTTATATTTGACTGTTATATAAGATCTTTGTTTATAGGACTACTAGTGAAACTTTGCATTGAAAAGTAAATTATATAATGGGATTATATAAATTATAAAGTGGAAATCATTTGGGGAGAGGTTTAACAAAGGTTTGTGAATAGGGCTATCATTCTTCCTGTAACAACTACATTAGACTGTTGAAACAGTCATCCATCAATTTGAGATCAGGAATTATCAATGCATTGATGATACCTGTTTATGCATCAAACTCTGGTTGATAGTGATGCCATCAACTTAGAAGCTGCTGCTATCTGAATGGCTCAGGCTCAATGCTAGCAAGTGGGCCAAATACTTGAGTAGCTTTGGGTGTTTGGCCTTTCTAGTTCTAAGAACTTTTCATGTTTCATGAGATTGGACTACACAGCTCAGGATCTGTACGTAATTTGGGAATCTTTCTGGACTCTCATCTGCTGCTCAGTTGTGGCCAGGAAGCTTTTAGCACAAATTCAGTTGATGAGACAATTACGGCCCTTCCTGGATTAAGAGACTCTCTTCTTCAAGTCTTAGTCACCACACAATTAGCCTACAGCAGTTTATTCTATGTGCAGGTGCCCTTGAAGACCACTCAGAAATTACAGCTGGCCTAGAATGCAATATCCCAAAAAGTGTTGATCAATCTTCTCAGTTGAAATCCTGGATCTTCAATATCCATTTGTATGTTTTATTGTGTTTCTTGATTTGTTATTATTATATATTTATTATGTTTTAATTGTATATTGATCTTAGCTGCTTTCAGAAAGATAGATTAAACAGCAAGACATAAGGAAAGGAAAGGTTCTTAAAATGTTAACATTCCTGAACTCACACTGCAATTCTTTACATGTGAAAAAAGTCCCACAGAGCTGTATAAGATTTATTGACAGGTGAATGAATATGAGATTGCTGTCTTCAAAATCATGATTTTGATTGGTATGGCTATTTCAGACAACTTTTATTTATTTAATTTCTATAATTTTCTATTATGAATATCTGACTCTGGGAGGTGAACAATCATACATTTTGTAGTACAAAAGGCCAACAAGGTTGAAGTTATCCTCAACCCTAGAAGGCAGGGGTTACAGCAGAGAAGACACATTTCCTAGTCCCTGCCAGGCGATATTTCTTGTTGATAGGACCTGTAACATGCCCAACCTGATCAAATTGGATGGGTAGAAACAACTGGGGAGAAGACAGTGCTGCAGTAACCCAGTCCCAAGCTATGAACAGCTTTAAAGGTGACAACCTGCACCTTGAATTGTACCTGGAATCAGACAAGCAACTAATGCAGCTCACGCAGTAGCAGTATTATATGTGTTGAATATCCAACCCCATTTACTACCTGTGCAGCCACATTTTGTATCAGTTGTAGCTTCCAAATGCTTTTCAAGGGCAGTCCCATGTAGAGTGTGTTGCAGTAATCTAACCCCATAATCATAGTCCCATATCCTAGGCTATACTGATTGAGCCTGAATAGAATTAACCATTTGGAAGGTAATAGATTTCATATTACCATATTGCTGCTTCAGTGTTTTCCAAGTTAACAAAGCATGCTCACTATGAAAATAGGAAGGGGAAAAGTTAGTCTTTAAATCAATGAATAAACCTTCATAGATGGAAAAGCACATTAATCATAGTTTAACAAACCTGACAGAGATTCCCAATTAAGTAGAGAACCTGTGGAGCAGATGCAGCAATCGGCCCAATGAACCACTTCTAATATCCATCCACTGGTTTAAAATGCACATTACAAGAATATTTTCAATCCTGTATTATTAGGATCTTTCTCATAGTTGTATCTTGTTAACAAATTATGGCTGGGCAAAAATCATGGCAAGAAAACCTGGTATGATTTTTATAGGAGTAAACAGGTTTTGGAAACATAGCCAGAGAGAACCAGTAGGTGTGAAATTTTGGTGGAAAAGGGGGGGGGGAACGAAGTTTGAATCCCTGGTAGTGCCTGGGGTTCTAAACCGAACCTAAATTGATGAGGTTAAAATAGAGTGACTCATTTAATATATGCTTGTATATCAACTTGAGAACCATCAGTTTGAGAAAGGTTGAGATATAAATTAGAGATATAAAGATGGCTGTTTCTCATTAGCAACTTCAGCTACCACATAAAATAGATGGAGAAAGTGTTTACTGCTTTTCAGCCCAGGGATATTTTTTTTTTTATAATATGCTAATTTTGCCCATGACAATAATGGGAAGGGAAATTGATTAGCCGATTCCAAGAGTAGCAAGAGTTGATGGGCCCTGAATAGACTCTTTTTGGGGAAGACAGCAGCTGACTGCTGTGCTGAGTTAATGTGTTTGTGTTAGGATTGTGCTCTAAAAGTAGCTGAGGATTGTACAGACATGTATACTGTCACTCTGTATACCCATTTCTCTATAGCTGACTAATTTAGTAGCCAAACCATCTTGTTCATGTCCTCAGAGAAACATTTTTTCTCCTAGAATGTCCAGTAATTTAATATTTAATAAGGCAGAAAATGTGAACACATTTGAAGCGGTTAAAAATGATAGGTGATGAAATCTGATTTAAGGCTGAACTCATGTCAAAGATGCCATAGAAATTCTGCAATAGTATTGCCATTTGCTGATTACGGTGTTAATAATATTTTTTTTAAAAAAGCTAATAAGCCATCGTCAGCAAAATTACAAAGTGCAAACCTGTAGAAAATGCAGTACACAATTTGATCAATAAAGCTGCTGCTTCTGAATATAAATTATGTAGATTGCTTTCACTCTCTGTTCTCAATGAGGAATTAAAAGGTTAGCAAGATACAGGGTGTCTGGGAAAGTAATTTGCAATACTATTTTCCAGAACCCTCTTTTTTTTTTAAAAAAAACCATTATTTTTAATTAAGTTTAAAATTTACAGGATCTAGGTACATTTTAACTTTGCCATAATTTTTAATGCAGACCATTGCAAAGATGTCTAGCTCTTATGCAAACAAAGTTCTGCTATTCTTCACAGAATTGTGGTTGGTATTTGTATTTTCAAGCAATGGATTTTATTTTCAGAAACTTTCTCAAGCAATACTGTAGACCAGATCTTTCCATACCATCTACCCACATAAATATTATCTAGATATTTCAATTGTTTAGCAAAGTGGCCCGGTAGCCTAGAGGTGAAGACACTCACCTCCCACTCAGAAGGTTGAGAGTTCAATCCTAGGCAGAGACAGATGTTTCCTTATCAGGGCTCAAAGAGAAAATATCTGCTGTGAACCCTGTGCAGGTGTCAGGAAGGGCATCCGGCCAGTAAACACTTAGCTCCATTCTGTCGCCCCAACTCCACTCCAATAAAAGGGATTACAGGGTCATAAAAACAAAACAAAAATTCAATTGTTTAACAATGGCAATAACTAATCTGACTGCTAAAGGTACCAGTATGGTGAGGTTTTTTTACTTTGCCTTTTTGTTGTGGTTCTAATCATCAAATATGTGTCATCAAAACTTAAAGAAAACTCAGTCTTCTGTTTTGTTATATAGTACACCTCATTAAAAATTTTCCTTCTGCAAATATGAAACTTTATCACAATCCCACAATGTTTCTTTCATCTTACAGCCTCACCAACAATTCACTGAATTAATTGCATTGGGGCTTTACGGCATACTTCCAGTACAGCTGCTGATAAGAATCCCCCATTCTGTCATAAGAGGCTGCCAGGTATTATTTTCTATTTTTTCCCCAAAAACCAGATCCATGTTGATGATAGATTCATCAAAATCCATTTCCAGAAAGATCAAATGAATTTTTGAAATTATACTGAAGGATTCCATGAAAGAAAATTTATATTATTTTTCCAATATTAGATGTCTATTTCCAATCCCATTGTTTTTTGTAATTTTCTAATATTGAATGGATATGACATCACAAAAAACAGGACACTTTAAGTTCTAATACTGAAATATTGCTCATCTTGCTCTGGATTGCAAGGTATTGAATTTGTAAAAATTCTATAAAGTTTTTTTTCCATTAACAAGTCAATTAGCACTTGTTAATGTATTTCATAATAGAAAATATAACAAAACAATAGGTTAAGAATGGAAAATTTTACTTTTTTTCTCCAAACTAGATTTTTATAAATTGGATTAACCTAACAACCATTTCAAACAAATAATTTGCTGAATGTCGAGAAAGAGATTATCCAGACTTATTCCAGCATCTTTTTGTCGAATTACTGAGGGTACACATTTCAATCAGGACAGATCCACAGAGTTTCCAGAACAAATATGTCAAACAAATGGAATTTGCAATAAAATAAAGTCACGTGTTCTTATTGCACTTCTTAGACCATATCTGCTAAAGCATCCCACTTGCCCCGAAACCCAGTTTGGTTTCCATCCCTCCAAACCTATCCACGTTTTATGGTTACTGAGCATGTTCAGGCTTAATTAATATATTTCCTAACCATTTTTTCTACATTTGCAAATCTTGGAATTTTTTTCAAATGGCTGATTCATGTCAGAAACAACTGCAGAGTGGCAACAATGAAATGTTGCTGTTTATAAATGGAACGTCTTCTGCATTGTTTTTGTGGTCCAGTATATTCTAAGTTAATTTTCTTTCATAGAACCCATTGTGATAATTTCAAAAATTGATCTGATCTTACTTGAAACAGATTTTGATGAATCTACCGTAAAGATGGATCTGGTTTTGGGGAAAGAACTGATATTATGATAGCTGTGATCCTGAATCTCTGTTCTTTTAACTTACTGCTTTTGGGTAGAAGAATATATCATCTTCACAATCACCTTAATTAAACAGCATCCAGACCAGGATTAACCTAACATGTTCTGAAGTCAATTAAGAAATGTACGATCCCCAAATCCTCCCTGCCATTAATAAAACCTTTGGGATCTGGGATCTACAGTAATCTGAATTTCTGCTAGCTGCATTTTTGTTTCAATAGAAAATAGGCAACCATAATGCTTACACCAGATATCGGTTAGGAAATGGTACTTTGCTGCAAATTTCCCTTGAATCTTATGAATCTTTGTACTGATTAGGCTAATGTGCTTAAGCATATTGCAACTAACGTTAATAAAACAAGGGAGAAATGTTTCAAAAATGATGCATGAGTCAGATTTAATATGCTACATTTCACTGGGATACCACTGGGATTAAGTACTGCCAGGTTTTTGCCTTTAATTTACTTTCCTGCATCCTCAAAAGGTTTTTGATTTTCAGTGAACTTGGCAGAGTACACTTATCTTCAGGCAGTGAACAAGGAACAGAGAGCTAGCAATAAGAATACCTTGCATCTTTCTTGATCTCCAACTAACAGAGACTGTACTCAATATGCCCTTTCTCTACATCAGAGATGGTATTGACTGAAATGGATTTAAGTTGAAAATAGCAACATGAAAAGAGACTTTTGCATACATAAAAAATCTGGCAGTTAATTTATATTATTTGCATTAGTTCAAATGCCATATAGTCATTAATCAGATTCATGCACACCCGCCTCTTGAGTTGGAGCTGTCCAGAGTTGTTAGAAGATGGGGAGGGGGGGGACAATGTAAATGTTTTAAATTAATAAATACATTTGAAAATGGAGAGTGAGCAAGCTCAGCCAGTGCATAGGTCCATGAACGTCCAACAAAATGGAAGTGATTTATCAGAGCCTTTGGGGATTTTGTTTTGTTTTGTTTTTACTTTCCTATTTAGCCAATAGCCATAGATTTCTTAATGGTCTTTCATACTCAAGCACTAAGTCTCCATACAAGCCTGGCCCTGCTTAATTTCTGACCATAAGCGAAGTAGAGCAGGTGTTGCCATCTATTGAGAGAGAGAAAGAATAAAAACAATCATTAAGGTCAAGTATATGTATGTCACTTCCAAAGGCATCGTGAGAAAGTGGATTTAATCATATCTGTGATCAGATCACTTTATAAGAATGATAAGAACAGCTGGATGCCATAATAACCCACTCTATAAGGACACAAGACTTAATCAAAAGAGATTTTAATTTTCACTTTTCTCTGTTTGATGAACAGAGAATGGTCCTCCTTTAAAGATACCATTGGATCAAAAGACATATAACAGACTAAGAAGAACCTTGCCAACCAGATGTTAGTATCTAGACAACAAAGTAGACACTAAAGTCTTTTTCACCATGGGAAAACTAACCAGTGATCCATGTGACTGGTGAATATCTAGGTATAAACTTCAATTTACATGACAAAATGATGTTAATGATGATAGCATTAACAACAACGTGATTAAGAAACTTACGTTAATTGCCTCCCCTCAAATGTTTGTATGACTAAAACCTTGAATTTGGATTTTCTTATGAGACAGACTTCCCCAACCAAATAGACAGAATTCAGCTGCAGAATTGCCCGACCAGCCTATCTATTACTGAATATTCAGGACCCAAAGTTGAGAAGACTCATAAAAAACCCCACTGAGTGCCATTACCATTCCTCCTTTGGGGTTTTAATCCAAAGCTCTTAGATACTACATACTGGACAGTACTTAGAAGGAAGATCACTAGAAGGCACCAAGATTGTAAGCTTATAAGGTATAAAAAATACCAGAAGTCACATGCAACTTGAAAGAAACATTAATTTGCAAATAGGGAGGGACAATATTACTATGTTAACACATCCACAATAGTTTTATATGGAGTAAGTTTAATAAATAGCTTCAGTATTGCAGAAATAAAAAGGAAATATAAGCTACACTTCTAATAGAATATGTTTATTTGGTACTATGTACATTTTGACCAGCAATTTTGCTCTGGGATGAAAGAGAAAAGCATGGTTGCTCTGAATCTTAAACAAATGGAAAGATTTTTTTTAAGAAATAGTCTTTGCTTTATACAGTAGCTATGGTAATGAAGCTATAAATTAATGGTATGCTGATGACCTGGTACAACACAGTAACACAGTATTTCATTGCATTTTTTTTATCATATGCAAGGTTTTATGAATGAATTTTAGCCATTCAGCAGAGGAGAATTAATTCCTGTAGCCTTCCTCTGAAAGTGGGCACTGTCTGTATTTCTCCTGTTCAGGACGTTCCTGATTAATTCAGACATTGCGGTGGAAATATGAAAGCCACATCAATTCAGATTAGTCTAAAGTTGAAAATATTTGGTACTGTGATCATATATTCCTGCCCAAGCATCTGACAAGCTCATCAGAACCTGACACTGTTGATTCTGACTCAGGAACTGCAAGGGCAACATCTTATTTCATCTAAAACATATTTGTGGAAATATAACCACTGGCGGCACAGTGGTTAGAATGTAGTATTGCAGGCTAACTCTGCTCACAGTGACCAGCTCAAGTGGACTCAGCCTTCTATCCTTCCAAGGTCAGTAAAATGAAGACCCAAATTGTTGTGGAAAATATGCTGACTGTAAACCACTTAAAGAGGGTTATAAAGTAATGTGAAGCAGTATATACATAAGTCTAAGTGCTATTGTTTTAATGAAGATAGTCTGTTAGCCATTAAAAAACATAGACAAAAATTCATTAATATAGAGAAATTGTAGCGAAGTAGTTCAATGATTACGTTCACTTATCACATTAAAGTATTACATGGTTAACCAGGATTTGTTGACTAAATCAAAACTGGTTAAGTTCTTATAGCATAACAATAAACCATGGTTGGCAAACCACAATAATTCAATTTACATAATTGACTAACATAAAAACAAACCATATAAGGACTTAGTGTGCAGTGCATATAAAAAGGGGTGAGCTTCAATCACATGATTCTGGCTGCAATATTGACTTTTTTGACCCTCTCCCTGGGAGACCACTAGGATTAGAAAAAAAAGGCAAACAATGAAAATAAGAGAAATGGATAAAGTTTATACAGTGTGAAAAAGGTGAATAGGGAAATTTTTTTTGTGCATGTGTTCTTAGAGTATAATCTAGAGTCATTCAGTGAAACTAAGGGAGAGGGAAGAATTCAGGAAACTCCTTTTCCTTAATTAAATTGTGCAGCTCACTATCATAAGAAGTAGAGGTGGCCATATATAAAGGAATTAGACCCATTCGTGGCAAAAATCAAGAGCTACCAGTAACAATGACTATATAATATCTCTAATGTATTAGGCAATAGCCATTCCATCATCAGTTCTAAGGACTGGTTACTGGGGAAACAAAAAGTCAAGGACCACCTGTATAGGTTAGGCCAGGAGCTGCTCTAGATCCTATTTTGTTCAAAATATTTGAATGATCTTAAAAATCTCTTAAATGAACCTGATAGACTTTTGACAAAACTTGGCAGGAGAAAGAACTGCATTTTGATGTAATGAGCTGCTTTGTTAAGTATCTGTTAAGCAAACAGTTTGTCTTATCATAAGAAAAACTCTTAGTCTTTGAAAAGACATTAACTCTGTGGAGGTGGTTCACATCATGGAACAGGTAAAAGCTGTATTTGTGGACTTTGTTTTATCACTTCCTTTTATGGTCAACACTGTAAAAATTATTCATCTTAATTTTCCTATAGTAAGAACTGCTGACATATTTCTGCTGATATAAAATCACCAATATTAAGGCAATTTATCATCTCTTTTATGGAGCTGATATTTATATTAAGCCTTCTGATCTAGATTATATACACTTTTCCTATAAGACTATATTTGTGTCCCCACATGAGTTTCCAATGTGTCCATTGTATTGGTGATAGAACATGTCATGTAGAAGTTACAATATGGTTGCTTCCCCCCGACTCCCCGTTTTAAACTACATAAGCTCTGGTCAGCCCAGAGCTATTGTCTTATCTCCATGCATTTGGTCACAATTGTTCCTGGTAATTGGTAGCCCAAAGAATTCATTACCTTGAGCTATCATCTATTTTTGTCTATCTCAGACAGGGAGTAATGACACTAACAAACCAAAGACTTGACGATACCAGAAATCCCAGGGATTTAAGTTAGATTAGAAAGTCAAACAAAAATTTCAAAGAAGTCATTGATTTTTCTATATTATTGCAAAGAAAACTCTGTGGACATGGCCATGCAGCCTCTAGAAGTACACCTCCTTTTTGTTTACTTTCTGAATCTGAATGGATAAGGCTTACAGTCCTCTTCTTCCTTTGTCACTTTTTATTTTAACTCTGAGAGAGTCAATTTGGTGTAGTGGTGAAAGCACCAGGTTAGAAACCAGGAGACAATCAGTTGTGGTTCAAAGGTGATTTTTCAAAAGGCAATTGTACTTTGTTTTTTTCCTGAAGATGTTTCACTTCTCATCCAAGAAGCTTCTTCAGTTCTGTCTTCAAGGAAAAACAAAGTCCAGTTGCCTTTTGAAAAAGCACCTTTGGGACAACCGTGACCTGGATAACTGATAATAATAATAATAATAATAATAATAATAATAATAATAATAATAATAATAATAATAATAATAATAATAATAATAATAATAATAATAATAATAATAATAAAGTTGGAAGGGACCTTGGAGGTCATCTAGTCCAACCCCCTGCTCAGGTAGGAAACCCTATACCATTTCAGACAAATGGCTGTCCAGTCTCTTCTTAAAANTAAGAACTGCTGACATATTTCTGCTGATATAAAATCACCAATATTAAGGCAATTTATCATCTCTTTTATGGAGCTGATATTTATATTAAGCCTTCTGATCTAGATTATATACACTTTTCCTATAAGACTATATTTGTGTCCCCACATGAGTTTCCAATGTGTCCATTGTATTGGTGATAGAACATGTCATGTAGAAGTTGCAATATGGTTGCTTCCCCCCGACTCCCCGTTTTAAACTACATAAGCTCTGGTCAGCCCAGAGCTATTGTCTTATCTCCATGCATTTGGTCACAATTGTTCCTGGTAATTGGTAGCCCAAAGAATTCATTACCTTGAGCTATCATCTATTTTTGTCTATCTCAGACAGGGAGTAATGACACTAACAAACCAAAGACTTGACGATACCAGAAATCCTAGGGATTTAAGTTAGATTAGAAAGTCAAACAAAAATTTCAAAGAAGTCATTGATTTTTCTATATTATTGCAAAGAAAACTCTGTGGACATGGCCATGCAGCCTCTAGAAGTACACCTCCTTTTTGTTTACTTTCTGAATCTGAATGGATAAGGCTTACAGTCCTCTTCTTCCTTTGTCACTTTTTATTTTAAGTCTGAGAGAGTCAATTTGGTGTAGTGGTGAAAGCACCAGGTTAGAAACCAGGAGACAATCAGTTCTGGTTCAAAGGTGATTTTTCAAAAGGCAATTGTACTTTGTTTTTTTCCTGAAGATGTTTCACTTCTCATCCAAGAAGCTTCTTCAGTTCTGCTTCTTGGATAAGAAGCGAAATGTCTTCAAGGAAAAACAAAGTCCAGTTGCCTTTTGAAAAAGCACCTTTGGGACAACCGTGACCTGGATAACTGAGAATAATAATAATAATAATAATAATAATAATAATGATGATGATGATGATGATGATGATAATAATATTAATAATAATAATAATAATAATAATAATAATAATAATAATAATAATAATAATAATAATAATAATAAAGTTGGAAGGGACCTTGGAGGTCATCGAGTCCAACCCCCTGCTCAGGCAGGAAACCCTATACCATTTCAGACAAATGGCTGTCCAGGCTCTTCTTAAAAACTTCCAGTGTTGGAGCATTCACCGCTTCTGGAGGCAGGTTGTTCCACTGGTTAATTGTTCTAACTGTCAGGAAGTTTCTCCTTAGTTCTAGGTTGCTTCTCTCCTTGGTTAGCTTCCATCCGTTGCTTCTTGTCCTGCCTTCAGGTGCTTTGGAGAACAGCTTGACTCCCTCTTCTTTGTGGCAGCCCCTGAGATATTGGAACCCTGCTATCATGTCCCCCCTCGTCCTTCTCTTCATTAAACCAGACATACCCAATTCCAGCAACCGTTCCTTATATGTTTTAGCCTCCAGTCCCCTAATCATCTTTGTTGCTCTTCTCTGTACTCTTTCTAGAATCTCAGCATCTTTTTTACATCGTGGTGAATCTCCATAGACACTGTCAGTTGTAGTCCTGCTTTATTCATAAAGCCAGCTGGGTAACATTGGGCCAGCCACTTTCTCTCAGCCCTAGGAAACAATGGCAAACTACTTCTGAAAAACCTTGCCAAGAAAACTAGATGGTCTTGTTCAGGCAGTCTCTGAAAATTAGACATGGTTAAATGGAACAAAAAAATAACTATAAAATATTCTGTGATTTTTAGGATTAATAGGACACAAATACTTTTGGAATGCATTTGTGCATAAACTTTATAAGTGCAAACAGTATGTCTCCTTTTTGTAGGACATGTGTAGAAGGTAGATTATATTAACCAGTTTACCCCCACCATGTGCTTTCAGACAACAGGGATCACAACATCCACACTGTTTAAATTAGCTTTCAGTAGCATGAAAATTTCACTACTCAAAATGCAAATGTTGTGCTAGATTGGCTAAAGTGAAATGGGACTGAGGAAGTAATTTAGATTTTTTAAATATATAGAGGAAGATCCTGTTAATGAATAATACTGCATCCATTTAAGGCAATTGTCTGCCAAAGCAATTGAAATTGAAAGAATAATAAAAAAAAATACTTACCGTTACAATTGGATCCTAAATAGCATATCTTCTAATTGCTTCAGCTTCTCAAAGTAATTGGGGAAAAAAGAGTTGATGTCAGAAGGTCATGGAATTTTGAAATTCCTGCAGCAAATCTGGCATAATACGTTGGCAGGCTCTCAGTTTATCAGAGAAACAGTATAAAATGAGAGATCCAAACTTCTACAGTGGAAAGAATAAAGTTAAATAAACAATTTCCCTGCAGGAATGGAACTCTATGTTTTGAAAAAAATGTGTTACCTAACTCCCACGACCTTTCCATGAAAAGGGGTGATTCACCACTAAACCATGACAACTCATATTATATGCTGATCTATGGCCAAAATAAAATTGATTGATAATTGATACTTTTGCTTCTTTAAGAAGCATGGTTTTGTTTACATATACTTATAAAAGTGCTACAGGAGTAACTTCTCTCCCTTCTCTGTTTTACCTTTGAGAAAAATATATAATGTAGAGACTATACGTATGACATGACATTTCCAAAGTAATAATTCATACATTAAATTAATGGATACTATGTTTTATTCACTGTATTTTACAATATGTTTTATTCACTTCATTTAAAAAATGTGATTGATAATTTCATCAAGTCCATTTTTCCAATAATTTTAATTGGGTTTTTTTTCTTTTTTCTTTCTTTTTTGAAGAGGCATAAGTTTTCTAAGTTCCTCTTGCTCCTATAAATTTACCCAATGTATATTCATTATGCCGTTGATCCCTTTCTTGTTATACTAATCAAGCAATATAGCAGCTTATATAATTGCAAAAAAATTACTTCTAGCCTGAATGATCCATTTTTCAGAAATCTTGAAAAAAATATACATAGATGATTGATATAAGGTACTCAGAAAAATGAATTAGCATCCATCACCATAAAAGGTTTTCATTCGAGAAACTTGGATTTTTTCCCATTCAATTCCTTTATTTTCTTATTCTTGAAAACAGCATTATTAGCTGAAACAAGGAAACATTACTTCTGTTTAGCTTGCTTTGCTTCTGTTTTGAAAAGAAGGCTATAAATTTATGGCCATATCTCTTCCCTGATTAAGTCCTTTTCCTATTGTCTATTTAATAATTGGAAATGTGTCTTTTCAATGAACCGTTTTTAGATCATCAGGTATTACCGGTATATTATGATATTTTCAATCCTTAAATTGGATTTTTCCAATTTTTGGCTTCAAAGAATCTTGCATATCAAATCCATTTGCTGATTACTTCAATCTTAAGCCAAAAAAACATGTGGCAACAAATCTAACTAGTGTTTCAAGAATGTAATCTGGATTTGTACCATTTTTTAATGTAATGATAGATAAAACAACAATGTTGATCCAAACTTGTAGGGAACGGAATATTGGATACCAAAGTACTGACTAACTCATCTCAAATCTTTCTGTGAGAGTTCACTCTCAATCATTGCCAATGCTGGCATCCTGTTTAAAAAAAATATCTCCATTGTGCATCATGCTCCCTATCAAAGTTCAACCAACAAGATTTGGCTGATGCCTCACATGACTGAAAACAAATAAAACCACTCCCTCTAAATGCAGGAAGAGAGATATTCAGTCCATAAGGGTGCTATTGTAGCTTCATTGCCCATTACTATAGAATAGGTGACAAAACATGGTCATTCGGCTGGCCACACAAAAAAATGGTATGGTCCCTCTTTCCTAATATACAAAGTACATTCAAACCCTTTATCAACAACCTCAACACACAAACACACAAACACATGCCCAATACAAGCAAAGACAACAGTTTTTACCAAAATTCATGGTGACCTGTCATTCTTTTTAATGTAGTGTAAAAAATTAATCTCAACACATTAAGAAGTTGAAATCTGAGAAAGGAAATAAAATAAAACTAGAGAAAAATAAAGTTCTGGAAAATGCATTGTAAGGTGTCTTCCAGAAAGATCATCTTACAGGAAATAGGCCAAGGAGTTTTGCAGTATTTTTAAAGCTATACTCATTTGACACACTAAGCTCAGAAGATATAGTTCATGGTGTAGTCCAAACTCAATCTAGCCATTTGGGATTTCTGAAAACTAGGAACTGTAGGTTTTCACAAACCTTGGATACAAGTCATACTTTCAGAAATTTCAAATAGCAGTCATTTTTCATTCAGCTGATATGATAAGCCCCCAGCTTTGGTTAAGTAGCCAAGAGTGAATACTGTAAAAATTAGATGTAAAGTGAGCATTTAACTGTATTATTCACAAAAGAACCTACAGCCTACATATCTTATTACATATGTTTCCACAGATTCTAATTCAAGCTTATAGTATCCATGTTTTATTTATACTGTAAATCTCCCCCAGGTGAGTGAATAACAAGCCACCTAAGTGAATAATAAAAGTTTCTGACCTATCATTGCAGCTTTATAAACATCTGGCTATTGCTAAAGGATAGCGTGTAGAAGCAGAAAAATTGTGCCACTAGTATGTTGCTGAAGTACAACTTTGCATTTCTAGATGTTGTTCAATAATCTGTTCAATCCCTTTACCATTGGCAATGCAAGCTGGTGATGCTGGAATTATACTTTAGAAACATATGGATGGCCAAAGGATCCCTATGTATCTCTATGTATGATATAATGATAAAAGCTGCCTTTATTATTGTTGGTTGCATAGTCACCTAGATGTTTAGAATTGATTTGGCATTTTTATACATCAATGGAGTACTTCAAAAGGACCTGCGACAGGCAGATACTGCTCTTTGTTATAGATATTGTCACAGGATGTAAGCTGATCCAATATAACTGCCTTTTGCAATTGACTGGTAGTGATTATATCAATGTTGATTATTATTACTATGGTTTGTCATAGTCAGCCAGATGTTTAGACTGGATTTGGCATTTTTATCCACCTATCAAGAACCTGGCATAGACAGATGTTGTTTGATGGTATTAAGGGTATTGTTTCATGATATAAACCAGACATGTCAAACTCGTGATGTCATGTGACATCGCGCAACGTATCGGAACTTTTTCCCCATTGTTGGCAATGGGGTGGGTGCAGTTTCCTTGTGATGTGTCCGGCCCATGGGCCAGCAGTTTGACACACCTGATATAAACTGTTCTACATAAAGCTGCTTTTTGCAACTGAGTAATGGTGAATTTATCAGTGCTCATGGTGTTCAAGCAGTGGTCCAGGTGTTTAGGAATTCAGCCCAAGAGGGCTATTACTATTGGTACTATCTTTGCTTTCTTTTGCTACGGTTATTCTAATTCTATTTGCAGGTCTTTGTATTTTGTGATTTTCTCTTCTATTCTGCTTTTCTGAGTATTGCAATATCCACTATCCAGACATTTTTGTCCTTCTTATTGACAGTTTTTAAGTCTGGAGTATTATGTGACAAGTGCTTGTCTGTTTGAATTGTAAAGCCCCAGAGCACTTTAGCTTATTCCTTTTCTACTCTGTGATCCCACCAGTTCTTGCTTGCAAGCAAATGGAATTTTTTGCAGATATTCCACTGCAAAAAAGTATATATGTGAATCATTTTTTTTACTTCCACAAAGCATGATAAAATGTTTCTTCATGTTGTACACATTTACAACATATATTTGAAGTGCCTTTGTATATTCTAGATAATTTCTCTGGCAGTATATACTAATAATACATCATTTTGTAAAAATTTCCTTTGAGATCATAATGTAAATCTCAGTCCTTTTAACCATGTATTTTCCCATTGATCCATGTTTGTGGTTATTTTTGTGTGCAGTTAGATGCAAATGAGAGAAAGTTTTAAGTGATCAAATTTCACTCTTTACCTGCAAGTTAGCAAGGAAATTAATTGTAAAGAATCTAAGAAGGATGAAGCTGTTTAATATCAACTTTGCTTGTTCACTGAAGATTACTTAATGACCTGCCAAGTATTGTCTATATTACCTGGTCAGGAAGAAGCTGTTTTCCGCCAAACTAGAAAAGCCAGAGATGAAATTTTTGCACTTAGCTCATGTGCTATAGCTCTAAACCACAAGTCGTCCCATAACGAGTACATCATTTCCTCATGTGTTTAGTTGTCAAATCTTTGTAGAAAGCAAAATGTTCTTCCTCTGATAATATGGTGATCCCAGACAAAACAAACAGTGAGCAGATAAGAAAAGTGAAATGAAGTGGGGGAAGGAAGCTTTGATCAATATTCAGATTTCTTGAATTGAAATAATGTTATATTTTACTTCAATGTTTCCACTTTGTCTTCTCTATAATACAGATAATCCTCAACTAACAACAATCATAAAACTTTGTGTCATTTCCCCTCCCCTTGTCACATGACCACATTTCAGGCACTTGGCAACCTGTTCACATTTACAAACAGTTGTTAAGTGCCTTGTGATCATGCAGTTGCCATTTGCAATCTTCTCTGCTGGCTTCCCCAGAAAATCAATGGGGAAGCCAGCAGGGGAAGTTGCAAGATGATAGGAGGTGGATTTGAAGTTGGTTCCCACAGTGCACCAAAGGATTTCTTCTCCTTTCCATGCAGGAAGAGGAAATCCTCCCATGCCCTGAAGAAACAAATCTCAAATCTGGAGAAAACATTAGTGAACACCATCTTTCTGAGCCTTCCAGAATGATGGAAAAATTTTGCCAGATTTGAGGTTCATTCCTCCAATGTGCCATTCCTCTCCTGGAGGTCAAATCCCTTGATGTCTTCGAAAAATAGACATCAAATGTGGTAGTAAATCCTAGCAAATGTCATCGTTCTCATAATCATTCTACCCAATTCTCCCTGTATCTTTTCTCCACACCACCCCATGTGAGACGCTTATTGTCCTCTACCTGACACTTCACTTAATTGGGAAAGCCAGGATTGTGGTTGTTTAGCTAAGCAGTCATGTGGCATCTCATTTAGTGACCTCTTTGCTCAACAATTGATATTCTAGGCCTAGCTATGGTTGTGCATGGAGGACTACCTGTGAATCCCATTGATTCTAGGGAGTTAACTTTCCATGGAGCATGCTTAGACTACTTAGTTGTAGGAGAGAGTGACTGAGCTAAGAGGAGGAATCAAATGGGAACTCAGTCTAGAATCCCTATGTAACCGAAGAGGGAGAAGTCCAACCCCCTGGAATTATGTTGAACCTTATCTAGTCTCACCCAGGTGCAAACCGTTAGTCTGAGAATTGTGTATAGGCTTGAGCAACAAATCAATTAATTAAATTCTTCACATGTGAACTTGATTGTTCAACCCTCAGAGTAGCCTAATGTAAGGTCCAGGCATTAGGCAGCAAAGAAGAAGGGAAATTTTAGAGGCAAATTGTTTGATTAAGAAGGCAATTTCCTGTCTTCTCCTACATATTGGTAGGTTAATCTCATTAGCCTTTACTCACTAAAAGACTCTTTGCCTCCTAATATGCTCTTGGAATAGAATAGTATAAATTCCAAAAATATTCACATTCCAGTTCAAATGTTTGTCCAGGTATTATAATTTCAGATTTTTATATCTTAAATCATCATTTATATTCAGTGATTTATCTTTACCATAAAAGTAATAATGCCATCCCTTGACAAATCTTATAGAGCAATATCACCACAAAATTAAATGGCAGCTTTTCTCCATCTTTTATGTGAGCTGCTTTTTTCTGTTGCAATTCCATCTTTTGTAAACTTAATAGGGTGGCTTACGAAGTGATATTTGCTTCAGGGATATTAAAACTGTTTCTTTGTTCTAGGATCCATTTTTTTCTCCTTTCTCTCTCTTTTTATCACATTGATTAATTTGTCATGGGTCTTCCAGCTTCTTAGACCCCCATATTGTGGATTCTACCAAATGTTGTTTTGGAATCAATAAACTTAATTAAGATTGGATTTGCCAAGCAACGACTTTTTCAATAAAATAATGGAGACAAAATATAACTTTGCAGCCTATAATCTATATTTGTCTATAGGCAATATTTGTCTATTCGGTATTTCATCAGAATTATTTCAATTCAGTTCTCTCCCAGAACTGAAATTATTGCTGCCCATTTCTAGTTTAAATCTTTATTTTCATTTAATTACAATGTAAATGTATCTCCTCTTGAACAATGTGGAATTCATTCACTCACCTTTTCTTCCTTCACTCTCTCTAGCAGAATTGTTTATAAGTCTTCCTGTTCTCCAGCACAATAGTTATGAACTTCTTTTATCATTATGATGGCTTGGACCCACAATAGCTGGGGGAATGAGAATAATAATCTAACATGCCTAAAGGATTCATATTGAAAAATAAGTAAAGGTAAAAGAATCCCTATGGATTTTACTCACTAATCGTTGCTGACTATAGGGAGCAGTGCTCATTTCTGTTTCAAGGACATTGAGCCAGCACTGTTCAAAGTCATTTCTGCAGTCATGTGGCCAGCATGATATCACAGAGCATTGTTACTTTCCCACCAAAGTGGTACCTATTTATCTACTTGCATTTGCATGCTTTCATTGGCAGGAGCTGGGGCAAGGACGGGAGCTCACCCCATTGTGTGGCGCTCAGGTCTCAAATCTGGACTTCTGGCTTTCCAAGTCCAGCATCTTAACCGTTGAGCCACCATGCTACCCTCATATTGAGAAATGTCACTGCAATTTTTTACATGAATTTCTCAGAGTATACTATATCTACACTTTATATCTAAATAGATTTAACATTTAATTCCCAAATATGTCATAAAGACTGGATTGAGAAGCAAATGTCCAGGATCACATGGAAGAGAGTGAGAAGAAAGAGATTCTAAGTAAAACATGTCTGGATTATCAACCATGCAGTATTTTTAAATAATTGAAGTACAGATAGTCCTCAACTCACAACTATTCATTTAATTGACCATTCAAAGTTACAATGGCACTTGGAAAAGTGATTTATGACCATTTTTCACACTTACGACTGTTGCAACATCCCTATGATCACATAATCAAAATTCAGGCACTTGGCAACTGGCATGTATTGATGACAGTTGCACTGTGCTGGGATTTGAGATCACCCATTGTGCTCTTCCCAGCTAGTTTCCGACAAGCAAAGTCAATGAGAGAAGCCAGATTTGCTTAACAATCATGTGATTCGATTAAACAACTTTGGCAAAAAAGGTCATAAAATGGGGTACAACTCACTTAACAACTGTCCTGCTTAACAATGGAAAATTTGGAGTCAGTTATGGTCGAGGACTATCCATAATCCACACTGCTAACTCCATAACTTTGTTCATCCAGATTCTATACTTCCATTCCGTCTAGTTTTACAATTATCTTACTTTACCAGTAGTTGTTCTCTCTTGTCAGAATCCCTAGGAACTAATGTGTGGAAAGAATTATAGATATCTCTAATAAAAGATTCCAGGTGGCTTTTCCAAATTGATGAGTAAAGAGATATAAAATTAATTGACGCTTGTAGTATAGAGTAGCCATATGTTTCTTTTCATATTTTGTAGGTGCTTGTACAAGCTGATCAATAGAACCAGTTTTCATAAAAATGAAATTGGTAGTATCAAGAAAATTGTTTTTTCAAAATATAACTAGCCTTTTGTCTATATTGTATTTCATATCTATGATAATTATTTTGGGACATTTGATGTACAAGAATCCAGTAGCTATTTGGAGGAGGAGGGGAAGGTTTATAGCAATGTTAGAAATGGGATATGGAATAGAGAATGTCATGTTTCCTGGCTTCAGTTAATATTTCTTCCAAATATCACTGCTCAAGAATCAGCATATCATAGTATCCCTACAAATCTGTTTATTTATATATTCTCTATGCCACTCCTTATTATACAATTAGAGAAACAATAAATTAAATAGAATCTAAAATCAGACTGATTTTATTTCTAAAGTGTTTGGGTCCTGCTCAAAATATATTATTCTAATTAGGCAACTTAGCACAAGGCAGGCTCAACAGCAAGAACTGCAAGTTTATTTCTATTTAACCTGAAATCCAAAAAAACCAAGAAAAATATATTAGCCTCAAAACCCACTTACAGCTTCAGAAAAGATAGAACTGAAATGTTCAAACCATTTTATTTAATTATGAGATGATGTATTAAGGGCAAAACTGACACTTTGAGCATCCTTTTTCAATTCCAAGATCTTTAATTTTTAATAATAATAATAATAATAACAACAACCACAACAATAACAACTTTATTGCCACTTTGAATGTACACCAATCGGCATACATCAACATGAAATTTTGTTGCATACAGCTCTCAAAGAGTCACCACTCCGATATACACTCCTTGTTCGTGGCCAGCTCAAGTCTCTAGGAAGCGAACGATGGCAAACAGGACAGATGGAAAGGGAGCTCCATGTAGATTAGCCCTCAAATTAGCTTGTATTCCTGCATGACAACCTTGCCTCTCTTCCACCTTTTCCTTAAAGCGGCCTGGCTCCTTTTTGCCCCTGGAGCACACTGCTGTCGCCTCCAACTTCTCCAAAAATCTCTCTCTCTCTTCCTCTGGGCCTGCCGAGAACCTCATCCAGGTCCTTCACTCCATAAGCCCTGGGACCTCTCCTGCTCTGCCTCCTTTGGAAACAGCCCTGATTTGCAATCAAATCCATCGCTGCACCAGCAGTCAGATCTTTCTGCCAGCAGAACAATTTCAAATAGCGCAAACAACTTTTAACGGTCTCACCAACAGTCCCGAAACAGTTAAAAACGCACCATACCAGCAAAGATTGTCGGTCGTATGTTAGCTCAGTCCCACTACATTGCTCAAACACATTAAAACCTTCCCGATCATGTGGCTTATGCCCCTTATATCCCTCCAAAAACTTTTCACCTTTGAGAGCCAATGCAGCCGCAGCCGATCCAGGCGCCGCCACCTTAACTTCATTTAAAAAAAAATGAATTGGACAAACTTTTAAGGGACAAAAGCTTAAGGAGAGTCTATAGTCCCAGATGTTAAACAACGTATGCCCTGCTTTAAAGTAAACCATACAACTTGCAATTACTAGTCAATTGGAATAAATTTAGTCATCCAGATAGTTCTTGACTTATGACCACAATAGAGCTCAACATGTCTGTTGCTAAGCGACACAGTTGTGAACTGAGTTTTGTGCCATTTTACATAGTTTTGTGCCATTTTACATAGTTGTTAAGTGAATCACCACAGTTGTTAAGTTAGTAATATGGTTGTTAAGTGAATCTGGCTTCCCCATTGAATTTGCTTGTCTGAAGTTCATGAAAGGTGGTCATAAATATGAATCCGCTGCTAAGTATCTGAATTTTGATCACATAACTCTGGGGATGCTGCAATGGTCGTAAGTGTGAAAAACAGTCATAAGTCACTTTTTTCAGTGCTGTTTTAAGTTCCAATGGACACTAAATGAATGATTGTAAGCTGAGGACTACATGTTTTTATATATTTCCTATATTGTGGGTCTCTCACATTAGAAATGAAGAATTAAAACAAACACTAAAGATAGCTTTTCTTTCTACTGAAGGATGCTCGCTTCAGTATCTGAAATGGGAACATGGGCCTAGGAATTTTACAGTACCAGTGAATAAAGAGCTGAACCAGTTCAATATTTTTAATTCTTTGTGTCCTTTCCCCCAAAGCATTTCCTGAGAGAATGTTTTGTAATGAAAGGCCATTTGATTCTTCATCATATGCAGTGATACTGTTCCTATGGGGGTTGAAATGTCCTAATTTATAGAAGACAATCCTTTGGTTGAAATTAATCCTGATATAGATTAAAAATAAGGAACCAAAGAAAAGGGAGCACAGGACACCAATGACAATGATTAGTCCCAGAAATAAAAACTATCTAGCTTCCCCCCCCCCATCACTTCCTACTCAGTTTGATGAAATAAAATAGGCTTTTGAAATTCTACTCACTGGAGCAAGGTGTTCTTTCCCTTATTTAACTTTCAGGAGAAGAGTCTGCCTAAAAGTGCGGCATTTTATGTCTGCAGGCTTTTTGTTTTCTATGCTTTAATTAAATCTCATGAAGAAACTCCTCCCACTGGGCTGTTGTCACTCTAAGGAGGTACCTTACTCTTGGGCTTTGCTAGAGTTGATAGAAGCAAACAAGTTCTGGCTTCCTCGTTTTTTAATTATGTTTCTGTAAGACACAAGGCCTTAAGAAGTGGAGCACTTCTGACCTAAATGCTTGACTTCAGAAGTTTGAAACTGAGACTCATGCATAGCATTATACATAATGTGCAACTGATCTGAGTGTTATTATAGGAGTAATTTAACTAGAGAGTAGATTCATACATTCTGAGCACTAAACCCATATCATCTCTGCTAACATCACCATCTCATCAAAGGTTTGGGGTTAGGCTGGAGACTTTCCTTTGTTTTTCTTATAATTATGAAGCTGCTAAAGCTG
The DNA here is from genome assembly GCF_001527695.2 of Protobothrops mucrosquamatus. Taxonomy (NCBI): domain Eukaryota; kingdom Metazoa; phylum Chordata; class Lepidosauria; order Squamata; family Viperidae; genus Protobothrops; species Protobothrops mucrosquamatus. The sequence goes on from NW_015386300.1 coordinate 687,754, forward strand.
GTGTAGGTAGTCCTCGACTTACGACCACAATTGAGCCCAAAATTTCTGTTGCTAAGTGAGACAGTTAAGTGAATTTTGCCCCATTTTACGACCTTTTTTGCCACAGTTGTTAAGTGAATCACTGCAGTTGTTAAGTTAGTAACATGATTGTTAAGTGAATCTGGCTTCACTATTGACTTTGCTTGTCAGAAAATCATAAAAGGTTATCACATGACCCCAGGACACTGCAACCGTCAGTTGCCAAGGGTCTGAATTTTGGTCACATGACCATGGGGATGCAGCAATGGTTGTAAGTGTAAAAAAAATGGTCATAACATAAGTCACTTTTTTTCAGTGCTGTTGTACCTTCAAACGGTTGCTAAATGAACTGTTGTAAGAGAAGGACTACCTGTAATGATACCTACTACAGGAATTTCATTGAATTGCATCTGCCTGAATCCATAGTTGTTAGAGTAGCACATGTTTAATGCACCCATTGCATCCCCAACTTTCACACCCCGAAAATGTGATGAAAACTTTTTTGGGTGGATTTGTGTTATGAGGCATAGCTATCAGTTAGCAATGAGCTGTTGGCTGTGACTAGTACTTAAAAGATGAACTGTTAAAATTAGTAACTGTAGTATTTATTACAAATAATATTATTAACATTTAAAATGGGTTATTGATTTTCAGGCAGAAATATATTTTATAAGTGTCACATTCTGAAAAGGTAGGTTTTTTCCCTCCAAATCTAGATAAATGTACCTAATGCTTCCTGACTGACCTTCCCATTACATGAAGGGGTCCTTTGAGGATGTGCCATCCAGTTCCCACCCCACAAGATTCAGGTCTTCATCTATAAAGAATGAGTGGCTCTGTTTTGTTAAAAAAAATATTACATGTAGTGCTTAACTTACAACCTTTCATTTAGTGACCATTTGAAATTACAACGGCACCGGAAAAAAAGTGATTTATGGCCATTTTTCACACTTATGAGCATTGGTGACATAATCAAAATTCAGATGCTTGGCAACTGATTCATATTTATGATGGTTGCATGTGATCATCTTTCGTGACAAGCAAAGTCAATGGGGAATCCAGATTCACTTAACAACCATGTTATGAACTTAACAACTGCAGTGATTCAATTTTTTTTAATTAAAAGTTTTATAAAAATTACAATATGAATCCCCATACCCACCCCAAAACCCCCCTCCCTCTCCCCCACTTCCCAGAGCTGAACACAGGGTTAAAAATATAATAATCGTAATCTAACTAACATTAACCAACTATTTAAATAACCAAGTCCATAAAGTGCTTTAACTCCCTTTTAACAAAAATTTAAACAAAGTAAAATTAAACACTATAATAAACAAATTAACAACCTAATTATTAAACAATACAATACAATACTAATACTAAAAGTAATAATATCATATAATTAAACCTAAGAAAAACTCCACTATAATAAACTATTAGTAATAATAAATCTAATATTCACTCATAAGCCAAATGGAACTTGCAGTGATTCATTTTTGTGATCTTCAAAATCAACTTTAGTTTCCCCCCATCCAAACGCACACTTTTTAGTTCCACAAATAGGACCTAACAAGGAAGAGGCATTTTTACCAATCCTAAGAACAATGTCAAAAATAACCTCTTTATGTTCGGCCCTCTGGGTTTCCTTACCAGGAAGAGCCAAACAACAAATCTGGGGAAGGGGATTTGATATCTACCTGCTTCTAAATCCAGAATTCAGTGCCACATAATGACTGTGGGGCCATGTTATTCTCTTCAGGGCATCTGAAATTACTTTCTGGGAAAGCGAACAAGTAAAATGCTGTGATGCATTTTCAAATGCATATGAGATCATTTTATAACCACAGACAGCTTGTACATTTCTGTTGTTTATGAGACAGTGATTTAGTGCTAATCAGATTGCATGCTTTAAAATGTTAATTGCTTGACTACAGTGCTTGAGTAGAAAAAAAGAAAGAAAATCCTCTATATTACCCCAACATTGCTCTCACTTGCTCTTCCATTATTCACCACTGTATGTGAGATTCTGTTGGCCGAGGGCCTAAAACTATATTGTGAAGAATATGTGATTCCCACCAACACATGATTTTGTTCCCATTTCTTGTTGTTTTACAAAAGAATGATACCATTTTCTCACTTTCCTCCAATTCACTGGGTCTTCTTAATTCCGGGAAAAAGGGATCCCATCATACTATAGATATATTAAATTTAATTTTTACATGACTCTTGGAAAAGTTGAGAGTGTTTTTTTTAAAGAAGGTTAACATAATTGGGATATACATGAGAAAGATATAGGGCAACAGTCATACACTCCACAATTTTGTTTGGTTTGGTTTTTATTCTTAACTTGCTGTTAGATCAGTCAGGGGTATAAAGCTTAAACTTTGGCTGCAGTCCAGTATGGATACATGCAGGTTTAAATCCTAAAATTCAGATTTGGCATTATTGCTTTTAGGATGCAGTTCCTGCCAAACTCCGCATATGGTCTACTTTTCAGTGAATGAGATTCGCAATGGCCTTGGTTGGTGATTTGGTGATATTGCCAAAATGAGCATATTCAGATCTTCATGCATTTTCTCATTTGGAAAGATGCTAGGTTGTTGATTTATTTCAGCTGTATGCCTTTATTTATTTATTTAATTTATTGCTAACATTTCTATGCCACTCTACTGATTTCTCCATTCAAAGAAAAAATAGAGGATTAAAAACAATATGATAATAATAAACAATACGTTTTATAATGACATTGACCAACAGGAGTAGATACTAAAGTCTAACATCCCCAAATGCTCTCTCCTAGAATCAACTTTCACTTCTTGATGGAAACTCATTAGGAAGGAAGCTCTTGTTACATATAAAATCAAACTATTCCATAAGACGGGAGGAGGACACCACTAAGAAGTCCCTATTATATAGATGGGACTCTTTTGGAGACAAGACCTTCAGCAGGACCTCTTACTAGATGGGCAAATTCACTTTGGAGTAGCTATCTTAGAGACTACTTGATGAATTTTAGGGTTTCCACTTCCCAATCAATCCCCAAACTATCAAAACCAATTTTACCATGTCACCCATCTGCAAAACATTTAGGACAAAAGAGGGCTTCAGAATTATTTTGCTCCCAAAGCTTGGAGAGTAATGAATCTCAAGGGGGTTGGGGGAGAACAGGAATTGCCACAGAGCAGGCAATAATTGGGTTTTTCAAGTGTTCCTCTGAAAAGCTGATGTGCAGTTTGAGAAATGTTGTGTTTGGACAACATCCATTAATATGTATCAATTTTGTAATAGCCCAATGATACTATTACTGTACAGAATTGGATGCTTCTTTGTTTCTATTAAATCTTTCCTTGAGATGCAATTTATTTATCTGCTCACTCACAGTCAATTAATTCATTTTTGGTCATTGGATAGTGACAATAATTTTGCTTTTACTTTAGGTCATGAAACAATTCTAATAGCTAGCAATTATAGGCATGTTCTTTAATTGTAGAGGGTATACAGAGAACTCCCTTCTGCAGCTCATTTCCAAATCAGAGGATATTAGTTTTGGGTATTTACATTTTTTAATAGAAAGTTACATGGTTGTGGATGGTGTTGTAAGACTTTAGTTGTTTAGTCATGTATGTCGTTATGAATGAAGAAAAGAAACAATCAAAATTGTTTATTCAGAACTGAAACACCCAAGTAATTTGAACAGAATTTATCATGCTATTTTTAAAATAAAAAGAAATTCTAATACATGGATATTATCTTCTGGTTTCCAAAACTGAGCTAATTCATTGTGAGGGACTCTGAGAATATTCAAGATGGCAGTGTTTGAATGTTTAGCAGCCAGAAGAGTTATTCTCACTGGTATTGTAGAAATACATATTATAATCAAATCATTATGCATAAGGAAGAATTTACCAGTGTTCATATTAAGCAGGAACCAAATCATCAAATGCCAATTATATGTTTGTTAACAATATGAGAGTTAAATTACCCATTATATGCCACCAACTCAATATCCCTACCTGTGACCTCAAGGTTTCCAAATTTGAAGAGCTGGGTGGCACCGTGTTTGACAGTTTATATAAGAAAGACATAGATGACATATCTTTTCACATAAAACAGGTACATATTCTAAAATGTTAAAGTACACTTCAAGCCAGTAAAAATCTTCTCAACTCAACCAACTGGTCACGGCCCCATCGGAGCCTGGTTTGGAGGAGGAGGAGGAGGAGAAGGAGGAGGAGGAGGAGGAGGAGGAGGAGGAGTTGGAAGTGGGACCATCTGACAGGGATGGCACGTTTGGAGAAGCCAGGGGCTGAGGATGGTGCTGTCCTGGGCCCCTCAGGCATTGGGGGAGGTGGTCGTCCAGACAAAGAGCTGCCTGCCTGCACCAATTACAGGGGAGAATTGGATGCTGACAGGCAGTGGTGCTGATAGGCAGCAGATCTCCTCTGATGAGGAACAGCTGCCTACTCCACTCAATCCAAGGCCAAGGAGAGCAAAGTGTAGGCAAGCCCAGAGAAGGGCTGTAAGACTACTTGGGAGGTGGTCACCCCACCCTTCCGCACAAGGAACACCTGGAGTGGAGTAACTTAAGGAGAAGCCATGGGTAATTACTCTTTGCCAGGAATTTTTTTTTTGCTTTGGCTTATACTTCCCTAGCTTCGACTTGTGCCTGTTGCTGTTTGCCTTGCCTTGCTTCCAAAATCGCTCTTCGCCTTTTGTCTTGGACCTTGCCCTTATCTTGTGGACTGCTTTTTGGCCTTTGCTTTGCTGTGCCCTTGGAACTGCTTCTTGCCTTGGACCTTTTCTTTGCCCTGAGGACTGCCATTGTCTTGTGCCTGGACTTTGCCTTGTGGACTGGAACCCTGGACCTTGCCCTTTGAGCATGCTCCTACTCTGTGGACTTTATTTGTACTATGGGGTCTGTTGTTTGGGGGACTGAGGGTGTCTCCTTCAGGGTAGCATGAGGGTGGATCCTTACTGGTTATTGGAGGGCAATTTGCTGGACCATTTGTTGAGATAAATAAAGTACTCTCTAGAGGCCTGCCTTGCCTTGACCACCTGGGTCATAACACAACTTTAAACCTATTATTCAAGGCAGTGGCTCAGAAGATCTTACAGTCCCTATGGAAAATGCAGTTTCAGATTTGGGACTCAAGATGTTAGATATCAAAACGTTACTGACAGTACACAGTTTATGTATATAATAATGTAGATAAAATAATGTTGTAATGCACAAGTGATTAATTATCATGAACTATAGGTTGTCTATATGGCCAAGCATTGCACAAATATCTGCATAAATCACTAGATCCTTCAGCTTCTTGCAATATAATGATCAAGTCCATGAACTATTGTATGGAGACCATATTTTCTGAAGGTCACAACAGGAAAGTAAAGCTAAAAGTAAAATACAAGAGCACCACCTTATGGCTTTAACCTGATTTATATAAAATGCCTGGTCCTCCTTATGACTGCATTCCATTTTGTCTATCCATGCAAAGCACTTAGACCACAATAAAGCACAGCAAAACAAAATAGAAAACAAAAGCAGATCATCATCCTCTTCGTTGAAATCCCTTGTTTTCTTCATTTGTATAAAAATAATTTAAGAAAGAAAACATTCATTTGAATCAAATCTTATTTCATACTTTACAATCATATTTCATACTTTAATGGGATTGGAAACACAAAGGAGGAGGTGTAATTCTAATTATCTAGCCAAGGCAAGAGGATATGTGTTCCATATTGAATGTTTTTAGCTATAAATCTTATTTTGCAGTCGTGTGGGCAGCCTCAATAATAGAGTAGTGTAATAATTACAATCAACAGTGCTTTGATTTTTAATTTGGCTGAGAATTTTCTGGAAGCTCCTATCAGAAGCCAGTGAGGAATGGGATATAAAGTCCTAGAAACAATATTGTGGTTTGTGCACTCCCCATTTCTGATAAGGCTAGGTTCAAATTCTCTCCATCATAACATTTTATATCCATTAATTATGGATCAAAAATGAATTATGTATCTTGTTAATAAAAACAGCAGAAATGTTTGCAGGGCTGCTAAATAGCAATGTTCACAATATCTGCAACAACGTTACAGTAATTTAGAAGTGCAGAGAAAAAAATATCATGATATATTGGCATAAGAGTTCTAAAAGGAATAAATACCATGTTTAAAATCTAAAAGGTTAAGCTTTACGTTCTTTATAAACATAACTTCCATTCAATTGTATTGTTGATCATCCTGACTGTACAGTCTTCCCCCAAAAATTCTGTGAGTCTTTTACATTTACATTTGAAGCTTGGCCAGGAGGAATCAGCTTTTCCTACTCTGAGCAGTAAAGCATCAAAAGCAATGATGAGATTTTCCTTTTCATGTTATAAGAACTTTCTCCCTTGTGATGGAAATATTACTAGCCTGGGGAAGGGAAGGGGAGGGGAGGGGAGGGGAGG
>NW_015386300.1:695703-709590 GCF_001527695.2 Protobothrops mucrosquamatus
CTTTGTAAGAATTTTAGTCTTTTGAACATTAGTTCTAAATCCAGCCACCTTGCCATATTGATGCAGCACTTGCAACAAAGTTTCCAGTGACTCAATTGGTTGAGACAATGTAAAAACCAAATCATCCGCAAAAGCTTTAAGTTTATATTCTTTAGAAGAAATTCTTAGACCTTTAATCATTGTAGAATCTCTAATTCTGAGGAGCTGACTTATTGACAAGGTTATGTTCATGTTCTGATTAAAAGAATGACCATCTCAGAAGACTTCATGGCTCTGACAACATTGCTGTAAGTAGATACCCCTTTGCTATATCTACTGCTGTATCACAAGAGTCAATAATTGGTAATGTAAGTGGGAATTGTTGAGAAGGAGAGATGCCAGTGCAATATTAGTTTGTAAAGGTCATCATCGGATTCTAATATCATTTGTAGCTATCAGAATGATTGTGCAGAGGGTGTCTTTGAGGGGAAATTGAAGGTATTCCATTTTACTTTAATTTGGATGCTTTTACCAATTAGTCATGCCTGCCCAATTCCATCTGCATAATAGTATCTGTCTCTGGCTAAAAAGGGAATTGTTTCCTGCCAATAGAGTTCTTCTTAAGTAGTATAGTACTACAGTACCTCCAAGTTCAATGAAGTTCCTAATGGACATAAAGATGTTTTGTGTGCTGTAAACTCAACTATTGTATTTTTAACTAAGAATATACAATACAATGAATGTCATACCTTTCTTAGAAATGTGAAATCTCAGATTTAGAAATGGCCATGCAAACATATAAACTAATTGCATTGTAAACAATTTCTGAAACTATTATATGATCTACATTCCTCTTATCACAGAGCTTTATGCTTTAAAAAAATAGACTGTTCAACATAAGAACCCTAGACCTTATCAGGACCAATAAGTCTATGTCAAATAATTTAGCCTGAAACATCCTTCCTGCCCTTTCCACACTTCAATTATCTTCAAAGCCTAGTAACTACAAACGGCACTCTGACTTATAGTACTTTTTACAATGCCTTGGTAAGGCCACACTTGGAATACTGCATCCAGCTTTGGTCACCACGGTGTAAAAAAGATGCTGAGACTCTAGAAAGAGTACAGAGAAGAACAACAAAGATGATTAGGGGACTGGAGGCTAAAACATATGAGGAACAGTTGCTGGAATTGGGTATGTCTAGTTTAACGAAGAGAAGGACGAGGGGGGACACGATAGCAGTGTTCCAATATCCCAGGGGCTGCCACAAAGAAGAGGGAGTCAAGCTATTCTCCAAAGCGCCTGAGGGCAGGACAAGAAGCAATGGATGGAAATTAATCAAGGAGACAAGCAACCTAGAACTAAGGAGAAACTTTGTGACAGTTAGAACAATTAACCAATGGAACAACCTGCCTCCAGAAGCAGTGAATGCTCCAACACTGGAAGTTTTTAAGAAGAGACTGGACAGCCATCTGTCCGAAATGGTGTAGGGTTTCCTGCCTGAGCAGGGGTTTGGACTCGATGACTTCCAAGGTCCCTTCCAACTTTATTATTATTATTATTATTATTATTATTATTATTATTATTATTATTATTATTATTATTATTATTATTATTATTATTATTATTATTATTATTATTATTACTTGCTGAAATATCTGCTGCTGAAATACACTTAGCATGCCATTTATTTCATCAGGAGCAAGCTTCTTGTAACAAGCAAGTGTTCCCCTAATGTAGAGGTGAGTCCAGGTCATGCTAGACAATGAGTTTTTATCTCTATCAATGCCATTTTGCTTTATCATTCTTTGTGGTGTTTCCCTGCTTGAAAAAATCATTGGGCATTATAGTATCATGAAAAAGCCAGGAAGACCCATCAATCTGGAAACCATTCTAGGCATCTTGAAAGTAAATTTTTCAGCTGCCAGCTGCATTTAGTTGTATGCCCAGATTTAAGAGCTTTACTGATATCCATCTCTTTTCATCAAATGCCAACAACGTGGGATGCATCTGAAAGATTCCTATTTAGTACATCTGAAAAGCTGTTGTTGGAATAAATGGATGAAGGAATGCAGTGTAAGTTCCCTTAAGCTCCTGGAAGAATAAACAGCATACATATCTAATCAAACAATTAGTTTAAGTAGATGGTTCAAAAACTACATGCCACACCTTTCTCGGTTCTTTAATGAGAGATTGTCAAGTCTATTCTACAATTCTTGAGTTTAGTCCCATGAATTACTATGGAATAAGATCAACTCCAGGGAGGAGGGCAAGATGGTGGTACACTGAAAAGTTCACTCCTTAGAAATCAGACTTGTCCTTTCTTGTCTGGTTTTTAAGGATTGTTAATTTCAGAGGAAATTGTGAACCTTCTTTACTGTAGTGTGCAATTTTTATTTACTTATTTTTATTTATTGTCATTTATGTTATTTTATTGTGGGTATTTTAATTGTTGAGAGAGAATTGTTTGCAGTAGGATAATAATAACAATAATACTAAACAAAACAACTGGACCACCATTTGAACACCATCAGCATTGACAAAATCACCATTAGTCAATTGCAAAAGGCAGTTTTACTTGGAACAGCTTACATTCTGTAACAATAGCTTTCGAGTCCTTGGAATGGACTTGAAAGGATAAAAATGCCAAAACCTGTTTAAACATATGGATAAATATGCAATTAACCATGATGCCCAATAGGTGGATAAAAATTTCAAATCCTGTCTAAACATCTGGCTGACTATGCAACCAACCCTAAACTATTTCCTAAAGGAGATTCTCTCTACAACTTTTATTAAAAGAATTAACTGGATTTAAATGCCTCTTTCTATGTATTCTTAATTTATTGGTGTGGTTTTCAATTTTATCTTTTCATTACATTTTTAAGCTATAAGTGATGGAAGTTAACATGTCTTTTGAAACACCAGACATACACTCATAATTAATTAAATTAAATATTTCATACAAGGTTTCCTTTTACTGCTTTTCAGACCATCATTTTTCCCCTAATGTGGTATACAATACTTTGCTCTGCAGCTTCATTGTATTTGCACATAACTACACATGCCCAATTACTCATCCATCTGGGGGCTTCATATCACATATTTCTGAGTATGTAAGTTGTATGCAAACTAAGCAAGTGTGACTAGCAAGCCTTTGTGATGGTAGTGCAAAGCTAATACGCACAACCTCATTCCCTCAACATCTGAAGGTTTAGATTGAAAGGACTACACTCTACAGTACAGAAAGGCTATTTAGTCCACTGTTTCAGATGTCAGTGCAAGAGAAACAGTCAGTGGTCAGGATCAAAAGCAGCAGAAAGTACTTACAGCAAAGTCTTTAAGCAAAAGCACTGTCAATATTCCAAGGAAATGAGATAATATTGGCATTTAAGGTCCTGAAGGTTCTATTTCTGGCAAAGATCAGAGTTTTCAAGAAATAAGACAAGGCTTCAAGGTCAGACTAAAGAAAAGTTCTAACATTTCACTGATCACAAGTAAAGATATTAACATTGAAATCTCCTGAATAGAACTAATGGTAATTAAAATTCATTTTTAGAAATTGAGCGAATCCATCATTATTCCCAAGTAGACTACAAGTTCCAAGGCATTCTTTCATACAGCCTGGGACCATTTCTCTCTCTCTGCTATTTGGCTTTTGACCCAGTGATATCACTGTTCTTGCATGGCTAAAGCCATATTTGAATCATGTCTAGGATTGGAGAGTTGGGGCAGTAAAGAATAGTTGTGCACAATCAATGCAGGGATGGTGCCGTGCTAAGGCCTCTGCGCACTTGGCCCTCACCATCCAACTGCGTCCTCCAGCTCCGCCGCACACACAGGATGAGCCTCCCATCTGCCACCCCACCCGCAACAGGCCCGTCAAATGGGAAAGGTGGGGAGTCTCTGTCCTCAAGAGGCCACGCCCACTCTGGCCATGGCTTCCAAGTCAGCTGTGACCACCAGCCACGCCCACTTCAGCCATACCCATGCAGTTGGCCATGACTACCCTGGCCACACCCACCCGGCTCCCCAAGGGCAACCACAATGCTAATGAGGCCCTCAATGAAATTGAGTTTGACACCTGATGTAGATCTTTCATCCCTTTGGACCAAAATAGTTTTCAGAAAGAAAATATATAAAGGAATAAGGGAGAGGAACAATCCTTTGAAGTAGAGTTGCACCGAAAGGTGCTGAGAATAATAACTGTTTAATTGTAGTATACAGCCATTTCAAAAAGCAAAATACCTTGAGCCAATAATTGGATGTTTTCAGCTATGCCTGAATGTTTTTTGAACAGAAAATTAAAGTTATTGGAGCTACACAATCAGATAAATGACTCAATAGCATTAAAGAAGGATGCAACTTAATGGAGTCTGAGTAAATAGCATTGCGAATATTTACATTTTGACAAATACATGTCATCTTCTGACCATGCATAATTAAGCTTCGTAATAATTTTAATTTATTAAACAATGTACCTTTTGTGTTACATTGGGCCCTTGTAGGTTTATCAAAGAATGTAGTCTACAGTATTCTTTGTATGTACAGCACTTGCATAGTCCTGTGTAGCAATTTAGCTGCATGCTAATTGTAAGCTAATTTAAATGACTACAGAAAGAATTAAGCACATTCATAGACAATAGTTCTATCATCATCATCATCATCATCATCATCATCATCATCATCATCATCATCATTATTATTATTATTATTATTATTATTATTATTATTATTATTATTATTATTATTATTATGCAACGGATGGAAACTAATCAAGGAGAGAAGCAACCTAGAACTAAGGAGAAACTTCCTGACAGTTAGAACAATTAACCAGTGGAACAACCTGCCTCCAGAAGCGGTGAATGCTCCAACACTGGAAGTTTTTAAGAAGAGACTGGACAGCCATTTGTCCGAAATGATATAGGGTTACCTGCCTGAGCAGGGGGTTGGACTTGATGACCTCCAAGGTCCCTTCCAACTTTATTATTAGTATTAGTATTAGTATTACCTAATATTCTTCTGTATTGAATGTCTGAGTTCAAAGCAGAAGATTCTTGATTAATTATTAGTGGAAATAAACTAAAGGACTAGATCTGTATTGCACTAAATGTTGCCTTTTACATGTATTGGTACTGCAATTCTCAGATTTCGTAGTTACAGTTCCCAGTGCTTACACTGTTTGGGAATTCTGGGAGTTATATTCCTAGGTGAATGATTCAAAAGGCTATTAGATGAATCAAGACATTTTTCTATATGAATGAGCCAGTTATATCAAAGAGGCCCCAATAGCAAAAATATACAAATCTAAGAACAGATTAGTGACCCATCTAGACCAGCATTCTGTCCTATACTGTGGCTACTTTACATTCCTAAGCATTAACAAAATAGTGATTGCACTGATGATCTTGCTTAAATAAATTTACTTGGAGTAGACCTTTCAAAAGAGAAATCAGCTAAAGTTATAGCTATGCTTCTGCCAAGCAAAACATTATATGAAAAGTCACATATGAACATCTTACTCTGTCTGAACTGGAAAATAATCTGCTGCTGCCATCAATCAAATACCGAAAATTTTGCAATCATCATGTAGCCTCCTAAGAGCAATGTAATACTTACTTTTATAAAAAAATATTTCAAGTGTGTGAAAAGTATAGAATTGTAATAAAAATATAACAAAAATACCAAATGAATCTTTAAAAAAAACTCATTACTTGATGCAAGTGTTTTTCAAGAAGAAATGTCTTGCTATTTTTTATTAAAATGATACAAACACTGGAAAAAATGTATCTCAGGTATGAATTAAATAAGTTGGTTGTCCTTTCTCTAATCTAATTTAAAATTTCCTCCAATATAAGCATTTTGGTATATAGCTTTAAATTCATTTTGCCAATATCAAGTTATATTTCCTTTTATTATTTCTGAAAGCAATAGTGCAAAAGCATCTGCAGTTATTTGAAATCTGTGCAATAAAACAGATGGCCACATATGATGAAAACCTAGCTCTCATTTCACTCACTTGGCAATGGGAGCATAAATGGGATCCATGCATTGACATTAAAAATTGCCAAGGAGCTAAACTGAGTTTGCAATAGCTGTTCAAAAGCATATTTAAAAAAAACAACCCCCAAACTTTTATCAACAATTTTATGTGATTCAATGTGCTGTGCAGAGACCTAAAGACTTATGATAAGACTTACTCCCCACATGCTGGGAGTAAAAAAAAAGGCTATTTTTCCTTGGTAATGTCAAGGAAGGAAGTTGCTGTAGAAATGGGGAAGAATGTGGGTTTGAGAAACATTGAAGAATTTCAGAGTATCTCAGAGAGAGAGGAAACTATCAACCATTCCTAGAATTAATTAATTTTCTCTGACTCTGCAAACACAATTTTGGGAAATGCCCTGATGCCATCTTCTTCAGATTAGTATCTCAGCTTCATGATTCATAAAAGGGTGAGGAAATCCTGAATTAGACAGAATGTTTTGCCATTGTTTGGTTTTTGTTGCCAATTATGCATTTGAAATAAAATAATGAAAAATAAAGATAGATACAGACCAGATAACCTGAATGTATTTCCCCAGGATCTAAAGTTAGCATACTGAGCCTAGATCCAGTCCAATCTATACCCAATAGGTTGTGAATTTCTGCCTATTGAGGTGGGCAGGTTACGGCAAAAAAAGGTTTAGAATTTAGATGCCGCACACAGAAATCAAACCCAACAGCAATAGAAGAAAAGTAAGTTCAGCCGCAAGTGATCAAATAAAACCAGCAGAAAAACATAAGATAATTTTTATGACAGTTCAAAACACTGACTCCAAGACATTAAATAAATAAATACCAGGTATCCTTTAGCAAACACATCCAACTGAACAATTGCAGGTTGAATACAAACTGCCATTTAGCAGTTTAAAAACGAAGAAGGAAAGTAGTCTAAGAAATGGCAGAGATTTTTCTCATCTCCTAATTGGTAATAAATACCAATGTTGTTCAAAAAAAATCCAGTGAGCTCATGTTAAACCCCATGTAATTGTATTCAGAACAGGTGTTCTTAAATCATGGCCAGGACCATCACTAAACAGCTGCTAAAATTCTTCTACCTCTCTATTCTAAAGAAGGGATTGTGTGGATCAAATCCATCTATGATCATATTAGGTGCTGGAAGAAAAGGATAAATAGTTGGAGATGGCTTCCAGCATTGTCTTCTGCTATATGACCTCCAGCTGTTGCTGTTATCTGATACCATCAAGTGCTATTTGACTTTTTTTATCCCCCATCCAGATAAATGAAGACAAAAACACAAGTGATGAGAAGGAAATAAAAGCTGAGGATGACATTTATGTGTTTATGATGAGCTCAGATTCTCATTCTAATGGACTTGGTAAGTTTCTAAAATGGAGCATTCCACTATTCATTTTTTAAAAAGTTTAATTCTTTGATAATATTGTTAAACGTATACATCAATGCAATTTATATGTATTACTTTCCCAGAGATAGTCAATTAAAATATATATGGTAGCCATTTCTCCACACTATTAATAGATATTCCAAATGTTTTAAATTTCAGATAAAGCCTAAATGACTTCAAGACTAGGGTAGAAACCATGCCTATTTATGCTCACTCAGTTTATGCTTTTCTTCTTGCATTTGTGTAATCAGTGGTGCAGTCCATAAAGTGCAGAGTTCTCAGTAATTCACATTTTTCTCCCAATTGCAAAATGTATCTGTGTTAAAGACTGTAAATTGATAGGTTGGCAACCTAGTCCAGGGGTCTGCAACCTTGACAACTTTAAGACTTGTGGACTTCAGCTCCCAGAATTCCTCAGCCAGCATAGTTGACTGAGGAATTCTGGGAGCTGAAGTCCACAAGTCTTAAGGCTGTCAAGGTTGCAGACCCCTGACCTAGTCTGTTAAAAATAAACAGGCACAGCTGCATAACATATAGCTTGCCGTACTCTTGCATTTGTGCTACCGTGCAGCCAGAATTGGACAGGATTAGGGAAGAGGACATTTCGGTAGTCATTTAACATCGCATCTTTGTCTATGTTGTTTAGAAATGTTACAAATTAATGAGAGCCTTTTCTATTCATTGATAAATATTTTAGATGTTTCTTCACTGAAGTTATAGATGTGACAGCTTTCCACTATACTATATTCATTCATGAAAGTTTAATTAGCATTGTGACTGTGTCTCTGTAGAAATCTGTAAGAAAGTGTAAAATGCTTCCAGATGGTTATTTTAAATGAAAGAATAATATATCCTCCCAACATTAACAGGCAGACCAAGCATAGAAGAACCACCTGGAGCCTATTTGAAAATCCAGAAGAAGAAAGAGATGAATGCTGATGCAGAACCGAAAGAATATAATGAGGAAGGAATGGTAGAAAAAGAAGAAGGAAATAAATTAGAAGAAAATACATGTCACCTGAGAAATAGTTGTTACGGCTTGTATAGTAACATATTTAAGGATGTCCCAGAAGCAAAGAGTGAAAACGTCAGTGTCTCAGAGGGACCACCTTTGCCACCCCGAAATCAATCTGTTGCCAGTAAACAAAGTGAACTTTTCTACTTGTATTCAGGTATAGACTCACAGAATAACACAAAACATTTATAACAAAATTACAATAGTATTCAAGCTCCTGGCAACAACAGATCAAAACCATATGTATCCCCTCATTGTCTGCTGCATAGTGTTTGATCCAGGAAACTAATTAGCAGGCTAGGAAAGGAAGACCATATTCAATGGCAGCTTCCTAATTATTGCTATGAATTCTACGTTTGTGTTCTGGAGTTTGATTCAGTACCATTGATTGGTACTGATATGTCCTATTACACTTACTGATATGTCCTATAGGAACCTGAAGGGAATGCTCTTGCATTGGAATAGGAAATAGCTGTTATATTTATAGGAATTAATTCAAGTATTCATTAGAATTGCATTGATGCACAATGTGTAGTGATGCTGGGAACTGAAGAAGCATTAAGGACAAGGGTAACGTGATAGTCGTTAAATGGGTCACCATGTGACCATGCCCAATTTTGTGACCTTTTTTTGCAGCAGTCATGCAAAGGCCACAATCATTAAGCAAATATGGGTTGGGCTAAGAAAGAATGATTAGCTTAAAGTCACCCAGCCAGCTTTCATAGTTAAGTTAGGATTTGAACTCATGGTCCCCTGTTTTCAAGTATGATGCCTTAACTACTAGACCAAACTGACTCCCTTTGGTCTCTCTAGACCAGACATGTCAAACTCACGACATCACATGATGTCGCGCGACATAACGGAGCTTTTTCCCCATTGCTGGCAATGGGGTGGGCGCATTTCCTCGTGATGCATCCAGCCCACTGGTACTTTGACACCCCTGCTCTAGACCAAATTTGGTTTCCTCTCAGAGTCTTAAAAGAACCCTGTCCCTATAAATTTGTCTGCACTGATGGGAGATGGAATTAAAAAGCTATTGGAAAGAATCTGCCATGGCTTGCTATAATACCAGATTTGCACATGGCTGCATTGTGCTTGAATAAATTTGTGGTGTCATGCAACAACTTGAAGCAGTTACATCCCAAAGATGAAAGCAAATCCCTTTGAATTCTTTCTGAATAAATCAGTATAATTATGCAGTGTTTCCTTGAAACATTAGGGTAGTTTCATCTTTGGGAAAGTATCTGTAATTAGTCATCTTTCTCCTTTTTGGGAGAGCAATTTGAAAAAACCTCTGCAAAGTAGCTGAAATATCAACTGGATTCATCCCTTGATCTTTGAGGGGGGGGAAGGAAATAGTGATGTGAGTCCCACTAGAAGAAGTATTTTCTGGCGAGAAAAACCATGGGGCGGAGCATACTGCTTCCGCTTTTGCCTTTCAGCCCCAATCTAAAAGCCTTCACAGGCAGTTGCTTCTGCGACAGACTATTTGTGTGTTAAATTTAAATTTACCGACAAAGAATTAAAGGATTAATTCTCCCTTTAATTTTTTGTTGGTAAATTTAAATTTATCCCACTAGAAGAGTTCAGAGATCAAGTTATCAGAATCAGTAGAGCATGGACAAAAAAGGAATTTCAGCCTTTTCTTCTGCCACCCCTAACATGCCTAGCTATGAGCCTCAGGGAGCTCCAAACGTGGTTAACAAACTGGGACTGTTGGCCAAATAGAGTAATCAAACAGAACTATATGCCTGCTTCGTTTTATTCTTGAGCATCTAATAATCCACCAGCAGAATCTCTACCTCTTGCTCATCCACTGACTCTTTTTATGACTTTCACTTCCTGGGAGGATCTTTTGAAACTTCCACTAAAATGATGAGGAATAATGAGGTTTCTATATTATTCCTTAAATATTCAGAACATAGTTTATAATTCCCATTTTGACTCCAGTAGAAACAGATGTTACAGCTTAAAGAAAACGATTTCTGACAAGGAATTTATAAACCTAGCTATGGATCTTTCTGTGACATAGAAGATGATAGATAGATAGATAGATAGATAGATAGATAGATAGATAGATAGATAGATAGATAGATAGATAGATAGATAGATAGATAGGTAGATAGGTAGATAGGTAGATAGATAATATACAGACAGACATGAAATGTATGCATACCAGTTGTTATTTTTACCTTTATGATGGCTCTATCAGGTAAACACACAACTGGTATAGCTTTATAGATGGATCAGAACTTTCATGAAATCTTCCTGTATTATAGTTCTATCCTATATTTATTAAGGTTGTACAAATCAGTCAACTTCTCACTGAAATTTCAGATTTAAATTTTACAGGCAATCTGATTTGATTCAAAGAAAGTTGATATTCAATAAAAAGTCTCAATGGGGTATTATCAAAAACAGATAGATAGATAGATAGATAGATAGATAGATAGATAGATAGATAGGTAGGTAGGTAGGTAGGTAGGTAGGCAGGCAGGCAGGCAGGCAGGCAGGCAGGCAGGCAGGCAGGCAGGCAGGCAGGCAGGCAGGCAGGCAGGCAGGCAGGCAGGCAGGCAGGCAGGCAGACAGACAGACAGACATGGAATGTATGCATACCAATCATTCTCATTTAGCGATTGGGATTGGCAACTCATTTGTTAAGCAAAGTGGTTGTTAAATGAAACCATGACTGTGATTATGATTTTACATCAGCTTTCCTTTTCTTTATAGACCTCTGAAAGTCATAAATTGAGGATTGGTCAAAAAGTTATTTTTTCATTGTTGTTGTAACTGCAAACTGTCCCCAAACAAGATAATAAATGAGGATTACATGTAATTACAAAGGTCCATATTAGTGAACTTATGTCAAAGCTTTCATTCAGAGTTGTGTTTAATAACATTAGTGTCGTTCTGTTTGTTTTAGCCTGTAAAAGAGTGGAAGGCCAAACGGAAAATAAGGAGACAGATGGAGAGCCAAAGATAAATGATTATTTTGACGAAATAGATGGCGAAGATCCATACACTTCTGCTGTAGTAAATGATGGTGTGTATGATACAATTATCGATAACAAACTTCAAGAGCAAAGGAAAGATGGTAGATCCTTTATTATGAATCGGCCACCAGCACCTGCACCACGTCCTTTGTCTGTTGCTGCGAAAGAGGAGAGCACTTCTTATATAGCTCAAGGTAACACTCATTGGCATTCAGTGTTCAGACGTTTTATGAACTTTTGCTGGAAATGAACATACACTTGTTTATTTCTGACCATCTGTCAGACTTCATTTTAAGCACAGTAATAAATCTTGACTTTCCAAACACTTCAACCCATATTCAACAACTTGCTTATAGAAGCACCTCACAGACACAAGACAGCCAGATGTTCTGGCAGACAAAATGGAAACCATATGGGTATGCAGAAAACCTGTCTATTACCGAGCACAGAAATCAAGTCCAGTTCTAGAGGTATAAGGAAGGTCGCACACCTAGCAAAATTTATAAGTAGGCAAATCAGTACCCTCCAGATGTTTTGAACTTCAGTTCTTATTAATTCATGCTAAATTGACCAATGGCAAGGAAAAATAGGAATTGTAATTCAAAACATCTGGGTTGTATCAGCTTCCCTGTCCCTACTTTAAATGGAAGAGGGGAACCCCAGCTCTCTACATTGTGAAGCTTATAGTAAGAAATAGTAGAAATAATTTGGATCACTAAGTCAATTTGCCAACAATTTGCCAACAATGGAATTTGCCAACAATGAGAATCACACATATTAGAACAAATGCAAAGTTATAGACTTTATTAGCAACCCAACCCTTGAACCAGTTAGAATAGAAAAACCATTAACACAGAGAGCAAACAAGCAAATTGAATCATGCTCATTTATGCAGTATGTGGGATACTTAGTGCTTTCTGAGCTTGGTTATTTTTTGCAGGTGTTTCGTTACCAAACTAGATAACATCATCAGTACAAGTAGGGAATGGGGTTTGCTCTCATTTTATATACTAGTGGCTTGCCCTGTCAGTATTGGTGGGAAGAGGTCTTGATAATTCCTCGATTAGGCTGTTGTTTACTGTTAGCTTTATTTATATGTACTTTTGAGAATAATTGTGCCCATTTATCTATCATGATTTCCCATAGGCCTAATGTGATCTTTCAAAAATAAAATGTTGGGGATTCCCAACTCACTTAAAAATCTAAAATTCTTTAAAGAAAAAGAAAAAAGTTTGCTTGG
This sequence comes from Protobothrops mucrosquamatus, assembly GCF_001527695.2. Taxonomy (NCBI): domain Eukaryota; kingdom Metazoa; phylum Chordata; class Lepidosauria; order Squamata; family Viperidae; genus Protobothrops; species Protobothrops mucrosquamatus. Next base: position 708,337 of record NW_015386300.1, read on the forward strand.
AGCATAAACATAGATAATGTGGAATGCCACCATTTTCATTTTTAGCAAGGAAACTGTTCATCTGTGGATTGAAGGAAGCAAAGATGACAATCCTCTGACTTGTTTCTCATATTTAACTTGCATAGTACATAGAGATGTAAAGACCAGTTCAGGAAAGGGAAAATATGCAAATACCACATGCACAGCTACCCATTTTGGGGGGAGAGGTTTTTTCCGATTTTATTTCAGTCCACAAGATTGAACAGTCCACAACTGTTCCTTCTTTTTGCTATTGTCTATAATCTACATAGGATAAATATTGTATGATTTAGCAACATCACATAAAGATCCAATCAGCTCTACATCCACTAGAGTGCACTTTAAATCTATCCCCTTTCCATTTTTAAGAGGTGGGTTTTTCATTTTTATTGTTCATTAAACCATTGCAATACTGGCTCCTATTCTATGGTGTCAGGGAAATATTTGAGAAAGCATATTATTTTCTTATGCATTGTAAAGATTGCTGTGTATTGGCTCAGGCATATCATCCTAGGAAGCTAAAGTTAGTATCATTTAACTACAGACAGGTGCAGTTTTGCTTACAGCTTAGCTATGACTTTACAGAACTGTTTCAGGCTTGAGGGATGTTGTGTTCTTTGTATTCCCCCCCCCCTTAATCCCCTATGCATATCCTGATCACCCATTAAGGGTGATTGCCCTTCACCATTGATCGCCCATTAAGGGTGATCGCGCCTTCACCATCTGCATACAGTTTCATGCCCGTTGCTGGTTGGCTAACTAGCAATGGGGTCTTGCCAGCCAATGGAATTGTGTGATTACAAGCCAGGGGAATCCCATAAAAGAGGGCTCCCCTGGCCCAGAGAGCAGTCCGGATTTACTTGATGCCTTGCCAATAAACCGAGAGCTGACTGTCACTCGACTCGTGTCTTACTGCCTGCGCGATCTAACACTGGCGACGAAGGTGGGATACCAGTAAGACTGCACGACAAGGGCAACCTCGTGGCAAGCAATCTACTTCGAAGCAAGAGCTCCTCCACGCAGCCTTCCGAAGCAAGAACTATCCGCGACTCCAAGATGACTTCCACCCTGAAATTCTCGTCTTCCCTACCGGCATTCAACCCAGAAACGAACGACTGGGACGCCTACATGGGAAGATTCGAGCTACACCTGGCCGGGAATGGACAAAAAGGCATTCCCGGGGATCAGAAGAAGGCTTTATTCCTCGCAAACTGCGGAGACGAGGTCTACCACGTG
>NW_015386300.1:712573-719615 GCF_001527695.2 Protobothrops mucrosquamatus
CCCCCGCCGCTGACTCGAGTATAAGCCGAGGGGGGCATTTTTCAGCCCCAAAAATGGGCTGAAAAACTCGGCTTATACTCGAGTATATACGGTACTCACTTCCTCAGAAATGGACTTGATGTGGTCACCAAAAATAAAGCTTATGTCCAAGTTATTGTGCAGAATAACAGAACAATAGAGTTAGAAGGGACATTGGAGGTCTTCTAGTCCAACCGTCTGCTCAGCCAGGAGATCCTATAACATTTCAGACAAATGGTTGTCCAATCTCTTCTTTAAAACCTCCGGTGTTGGAGCACCCACAATTTCTAGAGGCAAATCATTCCACTAATTAATTGTTCTGACTGTCAGAAAAATTGTCCTTAATTCTAGGTTGGATCTCTCCTTGTTTAGTTTCCATCCATTGTTTCTTGTCCTGCATTCAGGTGCTTTGGAAAAAAGGTTGACTCCTTCTTTATGGCACCCTGAGATATTGGAACACTGTTGTCATGTCACTCCTAGTCCTTCCTTTTGTTAAACTAGACATACCCAATTCCTGCAATTGTTTAGCCTCCAGTCCCCTAATCATCTTTGTTGCTCTTTTCTGCACTCTTTTTAGATTCTCAACATCTTTTTTATATTGTGGCAATCAAAACTGAATGCAATATTCCAAGTGTGCAATAATTCCAAGGCATTATAAAGTGGTACTAACACTTCAAAAAGATTTAATCTTAAAGTCATGGTATTTGTAGATCAAATTTTCATGTCTGCTATGGTGACCAAGAACTTGCCCAAATTTTTAGGTCTACACATGCAGCAGATTATTCTTCTGTTGAATTTAATCTTTTGAGGAGTTGATAATCTAAACTAGAGAGTTACATACAATTTTTTAAATCATGAACAGACCATACTCCAATTAGCCAGAAACTGGAGAGACAAATCTCAAAAGCATTGTGCACTATCAATTAAAGTTATTCTTCCTTGATATTTGGTAGATACCCACACTATTTTGGGGGAAGTTTTTATCTTAACTTATAGTGAATGTAAAATCATTCAAACAATGTGACTTTGATTTTTTAATTTTTTGTTTATTGTTTCTGTATTAAAAATTCTTACCAGAAATTCTATGGCTATCGACTGAAAATCGGGCTTGTCAGATGCTATATTTTTCTTGTCCTGCTCTATGGAGTAGAGAGTTGGTCTCTGACAGAAGGCCACCTGAAGAGACTAGAAGCATTTGAAATGTGGATTTACAGGCGGCTGTTACGTATAAGTTGGGTTGAGAAGATCAGAAATGAGGAGGTGATAAGCCGCCTGGGAAAGCCAAGGGAAAGCATCAAAATAATTAAAAAATGAAATTTAGAATATTTTGGACATGTGATGCAACACCCAGACAAATACAGCATACTCCATTTAATCCTCCAGGGAAAGATTGAAGGCAAACAAGGTCCAGGCAGGAGAAGAACATCGTAGCTTCAAAATCTAAGGGACTGGTTTGGACAAAACTCAGCAGCACTTTTTCGTGCAGCTGCTGATAAAAACAGGATCGCCAACATGATCGCCAATGTCCGATAGCAGATATGGCCCAACAAGAAGAAGAAGAAGATCAGTTAAAGGGTTTTCTAATCAGGAGTGTTGTTGAATATATCTGCATCCCAGATTCATAGCAATTTCTTGGAGATCACAGAATTAACTGAGTTATCTAATACAGGCCTTAGTCCCATTAGGAAGAATGGAGTTGAATCAATCTGAGAGACCCAATGTATGTACACACACCCCATACAATGCCATGGTATTGGAGCAAAGGTCTTATGTCTATAGTGTAGAATTTTCTGTAAAGAACCAGGCTGGACCCAAGATAATCTTCACTAAATGTCAGTCTTAACTCCTGACCTTCATGCATTTAAACATCAGACCTTGTAGTTTAAACATTGTGACTCTAATCTGAGTCACATTCTTATCAGCCCCTCGTTTTCATGCATTCATCTAATCAACAAACTGAATTTATATCCGAATCTGTTGAAAACCTTGGAGCCATATCATCTTAAGAAAGCTTCATATGCAATTTCTCATGATAGCATTAGAATCTCAATCCAGTCTTCCATTGTATCCCTTTTCTTTTTCTCACTGAACCACTGGGCATTAATAAAACAAAGCTAAAACAAAAAACGTGTTCAAGCACTCTTGAGCCAAGTAAGCCACACTCAGGAAAACATTTTGGAGTTGGGAGAATCCCCATCTATCAGAAGATAGAACAGCCATCTCAGCAAAAGGGAGGAATTGTGTAAAGGGAATTCAACTGGACAAAGTTGTAGCATTCTAAAAAATAAAACCAATCTGCACTGTGGGCTTTCTTCTTATACTCTGTTTTTAAAAGTCTTAGGTTGTTCTATCAAGACATTAGAATTGTGATGCATAATCAGCTTTCTTGTTTTCCTGCTGCTACTAGTAACTTCTTAATTTGCTTTTTTGTTACAGTCTTTCAGCAAAAGGTGACTAGGACTCATGCTGGTAATGAGAAGCTGTTGAACGCTGTCAGGAAACCAGGTACAGAATTAAATACTTTTGTCAATTTTGCTGTTTTTTAAAGTAATATAAATACAGTGTAATGGCAATACAGGATTCATTTCTCTTATTGTGTATAATCAGCCTGGCATGTTCAGCCATATTAGAACTGCAATTTGCCAGGATTCATAGCCAATATGATGAATGTACATTCTGGATGAGAACTGTGGGAATTTGCAGTCCCGGCACATCTGGAGAGAACCAGGTTGGATAAGGTGGGAATATAGCATGCAACAACTAACAGCACAACTATCTGTTATTTATTGGTTTCATCAATGCAAACTATTACACAGTCCTGGGATATAAATATGGAGAAGGCAGGCAGGATAGCCACTTTGAGGTCTGCAGACACAGAAGACCACAGACATTCCTTCCATCTTAAAAAAACCCAAAATAAGTAATCAGCTGTTGCATTTGCTTAGACTGAATATGGAAGGACTAGCAGACACAAGGCAAGTAGGGTTTATATGCTGGGAGTCAGGTGGCATATAAATTATTATTATGGTCACACAGTCAATCAGATGTTTAGACTAGATTTGACATTTTTGTCTACCTACCAAGCATCTGGGATAGGCAGATCTTATTAGATAATATTAACAGTATCATCACAGGATGTAAGCTGTCATCATCATCATCATCATCTAGGGGATGACAATTTCAGTGCATACCAATCAAAGTGATTGCTAGATGGAAACAACAAGACCCAGAAAACCTTCTTTGCTGGCATTTAGTACATGTCCAGATGACTTGAAAGTAAAATGTAGTGATTTTCTCACTGTAAACTTTCAATTTCTTACTGGCTCCTAGCCTAATATTGGAAAAAGGTAGGCTATAGATTACCCCAAATTCTTAAAATCACCTCCACCTTCTAAAATTTTCCTGTCCTGGCAGAGAGGATACATACATAATTTATTATACTTCTTTACAGTTTTATAAGTGGGTGTAATTGCTTGGGGAAATTCCTGGGGTTGGAACCATTCAGGAATTGATAGTTCCATATATATAGTAAATCCAATAATTTATATTCTGCAGGGTTTGCTATAGAATCCTTCTGGTTAAAAGGGAAGTTAATTTTAACCATTTTGTTCTTTTATACATTAATACATTATATTAAATATTAATATAATAGTATCTGCTAAAAATTATCTTCTAATATATCTATTATATTTCCCTGGGTAACCCACCACTAATAATTTTGAAATGTGGCACTTTTAGGAGGCATATAGACATTTAGGTTATTAGGATAGGCTCATTTATTATTATGAATATCATTATCTGCAGGGGCGAGAGTAGTCCATTTTTTTAGATGTCTTCAGATCCTACTTTCTGTCAACAAAATAGCGTAAAAGAACATTCCATAGGATGTGGTTTCCATGTTGTAATAACCCTTGATCTAAATTCTGCTAAATAAATTACATCCATCTGACTTTCTGGGATCCTAGTTTCTTGTAGACACACTATGTCATGCAATTTAATAAGTTTAAGAAATTTGTATCAACAATTTGAATATTCCAGCATGTTATATTTGAAACCATGATGGATAAACCATTTGAAATTGCACAGCTTAATTGTGATTTGATTGTAGAATCAAGAAGACACTTTGTGTTTACAACTTAAGCACTATAGTGTCAACTTGATTTGATTATGGGAAACTTATTTCTCACTTGTTCTTTTACTGCCAATAACTTCATGTTTTGAACTGGATTTCACTACTGGAGCACAGAGTAATTTCATCAGAGATCATTAGACTAATGGCAATGGTTTGTTTATTAAACAACAGAAGATACCTCTGAGTCTCCTACTAACTGAGTGATAATGCAGTTAGATCTTAAAAAACTAAGTGCAAGTGGGTCATAGGCCTTTATCTGTAAGAGAAGAGTCTGTATCTTGAAAAGTGGGGCTATATAAATTTTCATACAGAGACATTTAATTCATGGATCGTTGCCCTTTAGATAACTATACCCAGTTAATTAACTTTAGGAGCTATCCTTAAAAAGACAATTTTTTCCTCTTCCCTCCAAGGAGTAGGGTCAATATCATGTACTGTAAAGCATCATATAGAGATGCATAACTTAATGTAGCATCTTTCTGTGCTTAAGGAAAGGTGGATTGTATATATCATTCTGCTATACAGTATTCTATGCATCTCTTCCTTCAGTACCACTGACCATTAGGACTTGAATATCCCTTAAACCTCATGCCCAGTATCTAGTCATGTAAAGCACAATGGTCCATGAGACATAGTAATATATATTTTGATGAGTCCCAATAAGGATAAAAATGGTTATTATTGCCTCCTGGTAGTTAGTATTCCTTTTCCTTTCCATTAGCAAGTGGAGTAAATATTGTCCACTTTCCCTACATGGATGAAGTAACAGGGTTTTTTTAAGAAAAAAGGTTGCTGTCAAGTCAGTGTTGGCTCCTGGTAACTGCCTGCACAGGTTCCTGCAGATTTCTTAGCAAAGTTTGGAAATAGTTTTATATTGGCTCCTTCCTAGGGCTGAGAGTGATTGGCTCAGCATAACACAGCTGGCTTTGTACCTGACTATGGGTCTAACACTCTTCTGAAAGAGCATTAAACAATGTACAAAAATAGCCCAGTTGTCAGCATACAGGAAAGGCATGAATGAAATGGGAGGAAACTATCCAGAAAGAGCCAGCCTTATCCCCGATCACTCTCACAATGGCAGGGCAGTGTGCTTAAGCATCCAGAGGTAGCCTGTCTAGTATGCAAAATTGTATAAAAGTGCACAAAATGGCACTTCCACTTTTCACAATTATAATAAAACCCATAAAGGCCAGCAGAACCCTTCATTGGCACTTGATATCCAGAGCATCCAGAGATAGCCCATATTATGTAAAAGTGTACAAAATGGCACTTACACTCTTCACAATTATAATAAAACCCATAAAAACCAGCAGAACTCCTCAGTGACAGAACCAATAATGCACAAGTTGCAAAATGCAGCCCACTTTTCCAATTTAAGTTGATGCTTTGGGCGGCATTGACCCAGAATTTTTTGAAGAATGCACAAGTCCTGTATTTAAAGTATAGGTGTAGCCTAGCATTTATTCAAAAGAGTCCTAACTGAGTGTACACAAGAAGCCAATGTTTTATCTGGCAAGTCTTAGCCACATCATCAGTAAAATGTACTAGATCATATCCATAGCCAAAATTGTGTCAGAAGAAGAGGAAAACATTTCTCTCAAATTACAACTAAAGACAATTTTAAGCTGTCTCAGCAATGGCCTATGGATGCAGCAATAATACTTTATGCGTAAAATGGAAGGATACTTTGATTCCCACAATGGACGAATGCCTGCAAAAGTTGATGGAGTTCATAGAGATTACTAAATTGACTGTTTTGATTAAAGAAAAGAATACAATTAATTTTGTTTCTACTTGGAAACCACTTTTAGATTTTGGGCTTGAGGTGGAAAAAAATGAAACTTTGATTTTGGGCTTTGCTGACTAGATAGGTTTGTTGTTATAGAAATGGCTAGTATATATTATTATGTAAAGTTAAAAAATTGAGATTGTATGTTTTTACCTTATTCTGCTGCACCAAAAGGAATTGGAAGTCAATGCTTTTCTTTGTTTTTCCCCTTTATCCTACAGTTTTTCCTGTTCCCCTTTTCCTTTCCTGTTTTCCCATTATTTTCATTTTTCTTTGTATCTCTGTATTTTACATTTTGGTAAACTAATGAAATAGTTAAATCACTAGCAATGGCCTGTGGATGAAGACATAGCATAAAAATGGTTACCAGGGCATGTCTTGACCAGAAAACAGGAGGGTAATCAGAGTAGGCACCCCAATGGTATCAGTAAAATCAGTCCTGTCCCCTTTAATGTTCCTCACAGTTATCTAACCAGTCCTCCGGTTAGATAACCAGTCCTCCGGGAGAAGGGCGGGGTATAAATTTAATAAAACTAAACTAAAACTAAAACTAAACTACCTCAGCCACAGAAGAACCTCCAAACTGGATCTTTAAAAGCAGGCAGGCTTGTATAGGAAGCAACTGCTCTTTAGTTAGTGTGAACTTAAGCCATTCAGAGCTCTGACAACATATTGGTTTATTCTCCTACACCATTTGCTATGACTCATTTTTGCAACATGCAGACTTACAGACAATTTTTTATCTTCTCTAAATAGTTGAATATAATTTGCTTAGAAAAGAAAAAGAACACAGGATTATCTTTGGAAATGTGTGACAGAGATATTATTTGATTTCTGCAGGACACTATCTTGATAGTTCTGCATTTTCTGTTTTTATTTTCTGAACCAAGCTGCCCACCCTTAATGTAATGTGTCAGTACTTCCTGACTTGTGTTTCATAATTAGCTAATGGCATTGTGCTATCTCTTTACAGGAACTCCAATGACAACTAAATTTAATGAGAGTGAATTAATCAAAGAAATGGCCATGAAACTGAATGGTAGATATAAAGTTCTCTCTCTCTCTCTCTCTCTCTCTCTCTCTCTCTCTCTCTCTCTCTCTCT
>NW_015386300.1:719715-736370 GCF_001527695.2 Protobothrops mucrosquamatus
TGAAGAATGAGGCATATGGCTAAATGTCCTATTGATTAGTAACTTTGAAGAAGGAAAATATAATTTGCCTCTGAAAACTAGGGCAGTATCCAGTAGGTCCCAGAGCCATCTGGGTACCCAGACATCTGTTTTTATAGTTCTTAGTGAAACTACTGAAAAGAAGCGGCACAATTTCCCAACATTTTAGTTAGAAAACATTGGAAAATATAGTGTGGCCCTTAAAGCATTGTGAAAGTGATTAGGAAACACACACATGCACAAACACACACACACATACACAAGCAATAAAAACCCAGGGATAAAAATTCTGGCCCATTCACAAAAGTTTTCATCTTTTGCTCTCCAAATATTATACCCAAATGTGGCTCATCCCATGTGTTCAGAAATAGCAATGCTGTGTTGAGATGGATTGTATCTCACTTCCTTAGCAAGAAATCCAAGGATGCTTTTGATGATTTTTCCCTCATCATTTCCATTCGTTTCTGCAGACAGAAGTTATGAGGACAAGGTCACATACACCATTGTCAAGCCCAAAATCCCACCAAGCCAGGAAGAACACCTCTTGTTCCAACAGCAACTGAAAAAGGGAAACAGTTCCATGGATGAAATTCAGAAACTCAAGCACTGGCAAATCCATACAAGTAAACCGGAAACTACTCAGCAGGTAAATTATTCATAGATCTTGCCAATGCTTATACTGAACATTTGAGGATAACATTTGGACCACTGCCAATAAATGGGATTTGTATTCCTTGAGTGTCAAATGTAAAATCCTTCTTCTGGAATAATTATTGCTATTAAATGTTACACTGGGTTTTTCAAATGCTCAGATAAAGCTCAGCAAAAAAAGTCTTTGGGCTGCAGCAGTGTTTACCAAATTTGCAGGCAGGAAAATGGGGTGAAAGAAAATGTAAACAAATTCATAAGGCGAGGACTTCCACCTGGGCAGTAGCCTCAGTGGAAGAAATTCCCTACTGTTATTGTCCCTTTTATTGATATATGGGTAGCAGAAAGGCTATAAGCTACTGAAGAGCTGTCCAAACAATGGAAAATTAGCATTCAAAAATATGTCACTAAATAAGTGCAATAAAACTATTCTATTCTCTTTTGAAAGATCTTCTAAAAAAATTATCTGCCAGCAACTGAATGAGATGTGATAAGGAAAAAATGCAAGACAACCGGTCTGCACAATATTAGTTAGAAGTATTGCATCTATATTAACTTATGGCACTTGTACCTTGCCAATATTTCATTCCCCAATCCCTTGAAAATAATTTAAATTCAATCAAATCAGCCAAAGTTCTTAATTTTTTATGATTTTATTCCATATATTTTTTGCTCTGTTTCTCTAAAGTGTTTAGAGTTATTGGCAGGCTGAAATAAGGTTGGGAAAATAAGGCAGAAATATTTTTGCCATTCGTCTAGGTTGCTTTCTGGGAATTATGAAGTAAATTGTAGTCCAACACTTCTGGAGTATACTACTTTCCTCTGATTGAAACAGAAAAGATCAAGGTTGATCTCTTTAAAATAATTACTTTTGGCCTTGGGGAATGGATAGCAATAGCGATAATGTTTCGGGTTTTTTTCTTGGATAATTTTTCTCCAAAATCCATTTGGTAGCAAATAGTGAATTGAATAAGGAAAAAATGTTTTTATAAGGATTTCCTTTGATATAACTTTTATGAGTGGACTATTAAAAAGCTTGTTTTGAATAACCAACTGCTCTTAATGATTGTTTTGTTTCTCTTGTTTCTGTGTTGTTTCTTATTAAAAACAATACGCCATTTCACAGATTCTATTCTGAGAAAATATCAGAGGTGGAAAAGATGTATGGTAAATTACATTTTACAAGTATTAAAATTATGTTATGAAAGTGGCTTGACTAAATTAGTAAAGTCCATTGAAAGACTTCTCTAGATTTTTCCAGAATGTTGTAGGCAACTGCCAATTTTTGCCTTCTTATTATCATTCTAGGTGATGGGATATTTCAGGGAGCAACTCAATACAGACAATGAAAGTGGACTGTAATTTCCTTTACAGCAGGGATCATCAAACTTGGAATTCTTCAATCAATTGTGGGAAAGTTATTAAAGAAATAATTGAACTTTGATAGCACTGATGTCTTGATTTATGGATTTCAAATATAAATATTTATCTGGACAGTCTCTTATTTATTCTAACAAGTATTCATTCTGACAGCTGTTTCAGGAACCTAAAAAACATCCTAGTAGACATCAATAGGTGCTATTCCCCAATAAACAGGAGGAAAAATTATTTGGGACTTGATTTTTTTTTCATAATTATGCAACTGATTCCTTTTGTATTATTTATTTAATGTATGGTGATATTACAATTAGCCAAGTCACTACAGTGTTAGTACAAAGTAGTTATTTGGCTGCTGATCTTTTTGGCAAATTGTATCTTATTGTCTCTTATTGGCACATTGGAATATAATCCTGTAGCAAAATCCAAATGGACAAGGAAATATATCTGTTAACAAAAAAAATCTCAAAATGTTTATATTGGAATATTTGAGTAAAAAAATATTCTATATAGGGATAAATTGGTGGCAAAACTGCACATTTTATGACTGTGTATATCTTACAAAGATATTCACATTATTATGGATAATAAAATGTAAAACAAATTATACTAATACTTTCCATCCAGATTACCAGAGAGAAACTCAGATGACAAATCAAGAAAAGATCCCACAAATTAAATCAAATCAAATCTTTATTGCGATAATAGACCAGCATGAGGAGGGTGAGTTACAGTCATTAAACATCCTAGAGAATCTAAGAGAATTCTTGTGAGTTTACAGGAGCTTAAAAGGTTAGTATGTGGAAGACTAGCAAGTTTTAGAGCATTGTATATGACAAACTAAGTGCTCATTAAATTTAATTTATAGCACAGATTGTCATTTGATAAATTTTGAGTGCTGCTGAATATTGTATGCTGTAATAGTGTTGGTATCTGAAAGCGACAGGATAGTGTATTTACACATGCATAAACACTTACACAAAGAGAGAGAGAGAACACACACACATACACAAATACATACGGATTGGATTTTTTTTTTTCATTCCTGACCAACAGAATCACTTTTATTCACAATTCAGATGATAAGTCATATTACAGGTAGTCCTTCACTTGCAACCAAATTAGGACCCAACTTCTGCATTAATGCAATCGCTAAGTGTGTTGTGCCCAATTTATTATTATTATTATTATTATTATTATTATTATTATTATTATTATTATTATTATTATTATTATTATTATTATTATTATTATTATTTTGCTGTTGCCATTGAGCAAATGACTGTGATTGTTAAATGAAGCATTGACTTTGCTTGTTGGAAGCCAGCTGGGAAGGTCACAAATGGCAATCATGTGACCCTGTCATGAACCCATGCTGGTTGCCATTGAATCACAATCATGTGACAACAGGGACATTGTGATAGTTGTATGTGCAAGAACCGTTCATAAGTTAGGTTTTTTTCCCATATTGCTATAAATTCAATGCTAAATAAATAGTCATGAATCAACAACTACTTGTAGTTTGATCCTATTTTACTTTAGGGCTATGCAGAACATTTGATTAGAAACCATATACTAAATGTGGATGGTTTAGAGAGCCACTTCCCATCCCCCCCCCCCGCCATAAAGCAATTGGTGAATTTTGGAGTTCTGCAAATTCTCAGTAATTGTCAGGATTGGGAGGGGGGGCTTATCCAAAATTAACAAGACTAGCTTTTATTTTTCTTGGATTTTTTTCATGTGGTTTATCTTATTTCAAATAAAAAGAGCTAGAGAGTTTCTCTAACAAATGTTGGAATGGATGGCATTGCTTCAAAGAACTCTTCCAGAGGGTGTTGTTAAGGGCAAAATGGTGCTGATCTCATGGAATCACTTCCTCTAGTATCAAATTGATGTGCGTCTCTTAAACATGGAGAGGAAATATCCACTAAAATAAACCATGGTTGGAAATTTGACAGAAAGGTGCTACCAACAAAGCCGCAGAGCTTCAGGATAACTTAAGACAAGCAGGATAATTTTTTCAGAATATGTCCATTTTTTCAGAGTAAGGATTTTTGGAAACTGCATTATACAAAGGAACAGTCTGGTGTAGTGGTTAAGGCACCAGAGTAGAAACTGGGAGATCATGACTTCTAGGCATAAAGCTATAAGAATGAAACAGTGGCAAAGTATTCCATTTTTCTAGGCACTATTTCAAAATCTATCGGGACTAGTCCAGCAGTCAGCAGGAGACAAAAAGTATATTATAGTAAATAAACTGCACTAAGATTATTTATTCCATGACCCTTTCCTGACAGGACTATCAGAATTAAATAAAGTTCTCAAAACAAAACTATTAAAGGATTTTTTGGCACAAAACATTTATTTATAAGAAGAGGCCAAAACAATCTAGGTCAGGGGTGTTAAACTGGCGGCCCATGGGGCAGATGCGTCACGTGCAGGCCACGCCCACCTCGTCTCTGCAAAGGCAAAAAGCGTCAAAATATGTCATGATACGTCATGTGACACGATCGGTTTGACACCCGTGATCTAGGTGCTAAAAGTACTATATGATATTTGAAAATAAGTTATGTATCAATATTTTCAATGTATCAATATTAAACACTTCTTCTTCATATCCGTTATCGGACGTTGGCAATCATGTTGGCGATCCTGTTTTTATCAGCAGCCGCACAAAAAAGTGCTGCTGAGTTTTATCCAAACCAGTCCCTTAGATTTTGAAGCCATGATGTTCTTCGTCTGCCTGGACCTCGTTTGCCTTCAATCTTTCCCTGGAGGATTAAATGGAGTATGCTGTATTTTTCTGGGTGTCGCATCACATGTCCGAAATATTCTAATTTTCATTTTTTAATTGTTTTGATGATTTTCCTTGGCTTTCCCAGGCGGCTTATCACCTCCTCATTTCTGATCTTGTCAACCCAGCTTATACATAACAGCTGCCTGTAAATTCACATTTCAAATGCTTCTAGTCTCTTCAGGTGGCCTTCTGTCAGAGACCAACTCTCTACTCCATAGAGCAGGATAGAAAAAATATACCATCTGACAAGCCTGATTTTCAGTCTTAGGCTTATGTCGTGACTGCAGAAGACCTTTTTCATTTTGAAGAATGCTGTTCGAGCTTTCTCTATGCTAGTCTTTACTTCAGTGGTCATGTCCCAGCTTTCATGTAAATTAGAACCGAGATGCGTGATCCTTTCAACTTTTTCTAATGGTATTCCTTCTGAATTTATTGGTGGTAAATTAACGGATTGTTTGCTGATGACCATGATTTTGGTTTTTGAGGTGTTAAGCTTCAAGCCATATTTTTCAGATATTTCTGTGACTGTTGATGAGGAGCTGAAGGTCTTCATGCTTACTGGCAAGCAGAACTGTATCGTCAGCATATCTTAAATTGTTGATCCAAATACCGTTTACTTTGATGCCAGCATCGATGTTCTCCAGTGCCTTGGAGACTAGACACTAGAAATGCTAATTTTTGAACCTAGGCCAATAATTAAAAAAGAAAAAAAGAAAAGGTAATATTTCAAAAAAAAAAAATCACCGTATATCTCTCCTACTGTGGAGTTGCTTCATGAAAAGCTCAGATAGATGTCCCTGCTTTAGAAAAAAGTAACTGACAGAATTTGACAGTTGCCTTTCCACAATATTTATTCCAATATGTTTAGAGAGAAATTATTTGAGATCTAAAAGAAGCCACTCTTTTGTCAACAGGAGATGTATTAAGCACCTGGGGGGGGTGTTAAAGATCACAAAGAAGATAAATCATCTTGGTTTGAGGGCAATTAAAAGGATTTTTGTGTTTTCACTATGGTGCACTTATTTAAGATTTCCACTAAAGCAGGCATGTTAAACTCGTGACGTCACGTGACATTGCACAACGTATCGGGCCGGTTTTACCATTGCTGGCAATGGGGTGGGCACAGCTTCCACGTGACGCATCCGGCCCACGGGCCATCAGTTTGACACCTCTGCACTAAAGCCTTCATATATTTCCCATCTTAAAAGGGCAAGAAATAGTGCATTTAATGGTGCCATCACTTTTCTGTATCCATGGTCAGAGACAGCTCTAAACTTGCTGAGGGCCCCTGGTCCTACAAAGTGCCTCCTCCTATTAAGAGGTATTTTTCCCCCTTTAAAAAAAAACACATCCTGTAAATGGATGTGACTTGTAGCCTGCAAAATATTTCTTGGGTATAAAGTTTTAAAATGTAAATAGAAAACAATCGTGCATTTATGAAATATGTGGCAGCATTTTCTTTAGGTAACCAACTTCTCCAATGTTTCCAGACATGGACAGAAGCATCTGCCAAAAATGCATAGCTCTAAATATAGATTTTACTTTGAAGCATAAGGAAAGCGGGCTTTCAGATTTATATAGCTTTTGAGATTTAAATATTTCTAAACCCTCTTAGGCACATTATAGCAATAAATGTCATAGTTGGGAAATATCATAATATAATATCAATAAAACTCACGAAAGCATACCATGAAAGCATACTAATAAACCACCATCACTTAAACTTCTTGCCACTCTATTAAAAGCAGAGTCATAGCCAAAACCTAAAACATAACAATAAAACTTATTCAGGTATTCACAAAACCCATTACTCTATATACAGTTAAGGTGTCCATGTAAGTGATAAAGACTTTTGAAATGTTATTAAGAGAATATCTGCAGCTCAGCATTGAATTGAGGAGTTCTTGGTGTTCCTTGAGCATAGTTTGCTTGCAGAAGTTTCATTACCCAACATCATCATTGCATTGAAAATTATGGATTTCATAGAGGATTGATATTTACACTATGTTAAGGATGTAGTAATAGGCTGAAGCAAATAACACCCTATCTTATAGCAGCAGTAATAAAAATTAAATTTGTTTAGGCATAAGGCCATATCAGAATACAAAATACTAAGACCATGTACCATATATACGATAACCTATTAGATACTTAGCTCCATTACTTTTTTTTTTAATTTAGTGTTGGTAGCCTATTCTTTAACAATATTAGAGCAATCTAGATAGCATTAAATGGATTTTTCAAATGTGCTGAGCCAAACAGTGACTTGTAGCAATAAAATGTAATTTATTTTAATTAAAATTGCCCATACAAGTCTTCCTAGATCCAATTTCTTTTTGCCTTCATCAAAAACTTTCAGGATAGACGTGAATCTGTTTGTAAAAAATATTATTTAATTATTATGAGAACTAATTCTGATTCTGAGGCTGCATATCCTTCAGAATTTCAAAGTTTTAAGTATCTTTGTGGGGAAAGAGATAAATTAATTCATAAACTGATTAACAGCATTCACTAAATGTCATTTAAAAGTGAGCATAAGCAATTTAATCACTAATAGCTTTACCTGCAGTAGAAGGTGTCAGATGTATGATTCATCAGAGTGACTTTGGTGCATGACTTTTGGTCACATGTTAATATGAAACATACAGGACAAGGTTTTCATCTCTTAGATGTTTAGGTAAGTAATTAAAATTATATTGGGGTGAATTCATATAGCACTCATAGTGATTTATTATTTGTCGTGAATACAATTAAAACCTCTAGTTAGCTTCTGTTTGCTGCCCTCAGTGGCGTAGCGTGGGTTGTCAGCACCCGGGGCAAGGCAAGTAATTTGCGCCCCCCCTCCACAGTGGGCGGCGACCCAGCGGCTCGGATCGGATTCGCACAGCCAGCACTGCAGAGAGAGTGAGTGAGCCAGGCAGGGGCAGAGAGCTGCGAGTGCGAGCGCGCCCCCCCAGATGTTGCGCCCAGTGCGGCCAGCCCCCCCTGCACCCCCCACGCTACGCCTCTGGCTGCCCTCAATATCTTTTAAGGGCCACCATGCTTTCCACTTTGACTATCTCCACCATTGTTAAGAAGACAAAGTCTAAAGCAAACCAGAATTATTTGTTTCTTTGTTTCAGTTTAGCAAGAGGGATTTTTCTCCCACCAGCCCTGCTTTGTGGAACATCTTGTCCCCAGATGTGAGGAAACCTTGCCCCAAACTTCTGGTCTTCTGCAAATCTGATTATGCAACCTTATGTGGGGGACACCCCCCCTTATTAACAACACTTAGTCTCCCCATCTTGGATCTCTCCATCTCTTGCAATTATATAATGTAGTTTTACATTTTAAAAAATTTAATCTTAAATTATTCAGTTTTAATGTTTTGTTGTATTGATTAAGTTAAACACTGCCCAGAGGCCCTCTGGGACAGAGATTTGTTTGCAACTGAGGCCCATTGCAAATGGCTCCCAAAAGTCTTGGAAGCCCTGCAAGCTTGTAAAAATTGTCACTGAAATGTAACCATAGAAGAACGTAAGACTAAGAGTAATCACATTAGTCATTGTTCAATTTAATTTAGTATAATTAAAATCAAATCAAGCCTGGCCCATTTTTAAAATGAGGCATACAGTATATCACTCAAAAGTCAAATGCAACCATTCACACATACACCATAAATTGTTTGCCATCCCTAATATAAACCATGCTGAATATGCTGTGTAAATATGATTTTTTAAAAATCTCTATTTACTGATTTGGTTAAAATACATTTTTTGAAACATCTCTTTCATTGTTCCCTGTAGGGTCACTTTTGGCATCTGAATCTTTCCTGCTTATTCAGCCATACAGTATATCCATGGTGGAAGGCTCCCAGGTTCTGCCAACTCAGCTGGATCTCATTGAGTCAAACACTCTAGTTAAACAAAACTTTCTTTTCATCAGTTCTTCCCCTCCTCCCTTTTTTCAGATTTTACATACAGGAGCAAGAGGAATAATGTTTTACTTGGAAAATTGCTCAGAAGCTTTACAATTGCAATTGGACCATTTCTTTTCCCACCCAGCCCCAAATTGTCTCTTACAGTTGCAGAGGTCCAGTCTTTGTAATGGTTCCAAGGTGCATTTAAACTTCACGTGGCTGCCATTGTTCTAGAGATTTCAGAGTGAAATCACCATGGGAATTACACAAGGATTAGTTCATCAGCCTTAGGATATAAGCAGGAAGCTTTTCAGTGCATTGGTACAAAAGCTGTTAAGAACCTCTTTCTCAAAGAGAAAGAAAATGAAGGGTATCATAGTATGCCATCAGTCATTTGTTTACTAAACGAAGAAACCCTTGCTGCAAAACAGAGCTATTTGCAAAACAGAACTGCAAAGCACCCATTTCAATTCTGCTTCATTGACCAGAACACCAATATTTTATTTTATTACTGGGCTGATATGTCATCTGTTTTCAGAATAACATCTAGGATGATATAATTATGGAAACTCATTCCAGAGCTGCTGAAATCCTGCTTTTTTAATCCTCTTCTTGCTGAGCAGAGAGATCTTTCTTTCCATAAGGCTTTTACTTTGCTTTCCCTTCTCTTCTGTCACTTTGCCCACACTTAGCCTAGTGGTCTCCTCCTCCTCCTCCTCCTCCTCCTCCTCCTCCTCCTCCTCCCCTCTACAGAGCAGGAAAATCTTTGAGTCATATAAAAGTAGACTGACATAAATTTTGCTAGTTCAACTGCCAGATTCCAATTTTCAATAATCAAGCAGGCAGTTGGTGTTGTCTTTAATAATTTTGGACAGGTTAAGGGAAATGGTTGCTGGATTCCCCACCTGAATGTTACTTGCCAGAAGAAAAAGAACCATGGAGTTGACAGAGTGTAAATGGGCTTCTAGGGTGGAGCATTTAAGCATATTTCAAGTTGCCCAAGTAAATGGTCACCAGTATGGAAATGCTCCGTATTGGTAATCTGTCATGCTATTTCTGAACACAAGTCTAATGCTTTTCTGAAAAACACTAAGGTTGTGGAGTGGAGGGGTTGTGTTTGTTCATTCATTTGCTTAATTTGCTTAATTCATTTGTATGCCACTCATTCCCAAAGGTTCTGAATATCTAACCATCAGGAATATTATTTTAAAAACCCCTACAGCATTGTAAAGGACAAAAAGAAGCATACTAAGTTATGAGTCTGCCATTTTATCCCTGTATTAATAACATATCATCTTCCTGGGACACATGGACACCTGCTATCTAATAACCAAAAAGGAAAGGAAAAACTAGATTTCTGAAGAGGAGCATCTCAAAATCCAGGAGCAGCATTCCAAAATGCTCAGTTCTCCCAGTGCATCTTCTCCTTCTTCATCTCATTTTCCTCTGGTATGCAAGAGACCTGCCAGCTGGGTAATAGGCTGTGTGGAAGGGTGATGAAGGAAATAGAAAATAATTATTGATAGGCTCTGCAAAGAAGTCACTGTCCTAAAAGTTATGGCAATAGCAACTGAGGCAACCCATGGCTAGCCAAAATAATCTAGGAGCAGCAAAATGGAGCAGCAGCAGCAGCCCTCTACACCCCAGTAATATAAATAATAAAAAGTATGCTACCAGATTACACCCTAGGTCTGTCTGGGGCAGTGAACCCGATCCATGACCAAAGATGATAATTCTCCAGGAACTAAGAGAACCCAAAACCAGTCCAGATTCCATAAGACATTCTCTCCTTACTTTTCCAACCATTTTCCCAACTAATGGGACTACTCCATTAGTGTTTACAGCAGAGTTTTCCTCTTTCTTCTGTCCAAATGAAATAATGGAGGAACCGGACTGATTATTAACAGCAATGATCCCAAAGACTTCAAAGGCCACATGGAATCCTTAGATCGGAATTTTCTCATTTTTGTCATACAGTTTAATTGTCTCTAAAAACTGATTTCTCATTTATTTATTTTTCTACCAAAGGCTTCCAACTTCATCATTTTCCATCCCATCATTTTCCTTTCTAATGGATGAAATCATCTGGAGAAGAGCTGCATAGAAATATCAATAATTAAATAAGTTGTGAACTGTTTTTAGCTCTATAATATTAAGTAAAAACAAGCATGGTATAGGTAAAAGATCCCTATATCAACAGCCTACAGTAAATTAATGTTAATAGAAGTCTTACTGAATTGTAATTTTAATCCCACAATTGCAGAGGTTTCTTTCTCATTTGGCAAGAATCCTTGCCTAAGAAAAGGGAGTTTTAAAAGTCTTCTTCCCATTCCTCTACACTGTAAATTATTTTACATTGAAGTCTTTCTCTTGTTCATTCAAAATTATAATTTACAGTGTGTTATAGAAATGTCTCTCTTTCACCAAGAAGAATGATTATATCCTAATTTTAGCAACATTACCTCCTTTCCCAACGATTCAACTGTATTTTCGTGTGGCACATTTGCATGCAAATCTGAACTAATTATCAGCACCTATTAGCATGATTACAAAACACAATGTTTATACACAGTATTCAGATCTCGGTATTTGTTTAACATGAATCCAGGATAAACAATTAACAGAGTGATAAATTATATGAGCACATTTCCCATTTTGATACATTTTTAATCCAAATTCAATCTCTCACACACAGAACTGCAGCCTTGGTCACAAACCAGCTCTTTGGAAGAGTTAGCATAAACTAGATAAGATGTACCGTAGCTCAATTAACATTTAAATCTTGTATATGTTACCCAGAAGTCTTGAAAATCCAATCAATCTGTGTTAAAGAGAATCAATCCATAGCCTAAAGTTCAATAAGACCTATCAATTTCTGTTTCCAACATGCAACACACTGAGCTAAAAACATTTTTTGGAACATCTGCAATTTTCCCCATATGTAGCAAATGGCTAAAAAGCAATTTGTTCCAGTAAAGCAGAGAGCACCAGCTATCTCAAGAATTATTATTTTATAGGTTGTTTGTTTGTTTTAGGGTTTGTATTTTAATTTAATTTTCCAAATGAGATAAAAATTTATTCAAAACCAAAATAAATTCCACTAACTTCAATGGGATTTAAACATCCAAAACTGATATATGGCATCACAAAAAACAACAAATCTTGTGATTATGAAGAATTTTTTAAATAAATTCTAATATATTTAAATTAGGAGCTGTAGCAGCAATAGATAACAACAACCTAACATCAGGGACATGGGAATTCACATTTAAATTTTTCATAATGTGTTTCCCTTGGCATTGGTCCAAGGCATTTGGGAAATATTAAATCAGTTTCAAACCTAGCTTGAGAAGAGTGCCAAAGAAGAAGAAAAAAAACATGTAAGTGCCAAAAGAGAAGTTAGTGGTAATAAAAAAAATCCAAACTCTACTATCCCACAATCACCATTGACTGGTTCCTAATGTTCTAATATATGGGTGTCCAATCTTTCGGCTTGCCTGGGCCGCACTGAGTGAAGAGGAATTGTTTTGGGCTGCATATAAAATATATAACATACTTAATGTATATCAATAGTTGGTGTTGTAAAAGGAAATCGTCTAAGTCTCCACTTGGCCATTTCTGCTGTATACCTCGCAAAAAGTTTGATATTGAATAAAATTGGCTTATATCAGCTTTCTTTAACTTGATGCTCTTCAAATGAGCATTCTACAGGTTTTTCTTCCATCTATTCTGGAAACTAATCAAATTTTGCTTGTATTAAAGCAATGCTGAAGGTTCAGCCAACATAAATTTTGTGGTTATGTTCTATAATGTATATCCAAGTCACTGCATCTATTTTATTATTGACTTATACACCTTAAGGGATACCGTAAGTACTTTTGAAAATGGTCAAGAAGAAGTTTTGTGCCATGACAGAAACAAAATCAAGGTGATTGACAATCGTCTATCTATAACATCAATAACAAAGGTGAGATCAACCATAATCTGGTTAGATTGTTCTTTCCTTGAGTGCATATTGAAGATATATTGGCATTTACCCCAACAAACTTCAAAACTGTGCCTTACAGAGAAATTGCAATGAAGGATTTTAAAATAAAACTGAAAACTATATAAAATATATAATAAATTCTTCTAACTTTTTTTGTCTTTTCAGTTTTGATTTTACTATTTAGAATACTATTCAGTTTAAACACCAATATCTATTGAGTAAAGATCCTTAACATTGAACAGTTTAGTTCTGTAACTGATTTTAGCCAAAAGATCTCTCCTGAATCAGTTTGCAACAGTTCAGTTTAGCAGTCAACCCAAAGATGGATAAATGCTACTGAATATAATAGAAGTTTGCAGTTAACTTTCAGGTGATTGTTTCTTGTCTTTTTTTCACTCTGCCATAGCCAGTGACAGTCCCTGGCCAGCAACAAGATGAATGGGGGATTCCTAAATTCATCTGCATTTTTGAAGGGACTGATATAATGCCTATTGTTAATTCAAGTTATTAAATTTACACTCAGCAATTACTGTACCACACCATTCCTGCTAGTACTGATTCCCATCCTTAGCCGTTTCCATACAAGACTTCTATATCAGTGAAAATCATGTACTGTATGGAGAGTTTTCAATATTTGTTCAATATAAAATCAGATGAGTATGAACTTGTAAAAATGGAATTGGAAAACTAGTAAAAAGGGACACTCATCCATACAGCCAAATCCTGCGTCTGTTTATATGTACTTAAAAAGCTATCATTTTTTGCAAGAGAGAAGAAGATATCATCTTGATCCCCATGTCATCATGCATGTCTAGTTAATCTCTTTATTATTTATAAGCATCTGACCATATATATATTCAAACAACCTATTACAAACCAGTACTGCTCAATAATGTAGTAACGTTAATCTACTCAAATGTGTTCTGTGATTCATAAAAACCTGACATACTTATTGGAAATTATCTGAGTGTCCAAAGGGTCCTCATACACAATTTTCTCAACTCTTACAAGCATTTATTTGAGGTAGATCAACATGATTATCAGATGGAAAAGTAGATTGACACTTGGTGCTGAATCATGGTTGCCTGATATCTCAGCATTATATAAGTCTGACTTTGCAAAAATAGCCAGACTTATATAATGCCAATTGCAAGAGCCTCTTAGTCCTTCATTGTTGCAGAGGGTATAAAGAATGGCCTTAATGGGCAGGAGGAACAACCACTACCAATAAAACTGTCAGATAAAAGAGGCCTGAGTCAAGGGCAGAAATGTAACCTGAGAAAAAGCTCTGACAAGATCCTTTCTGAGGTAAAGAAAAGGAGGAAGGAAACATATTCAGACTTTCATTATTGGGTTACTATATCTTTATAATAAAAGTAGCATTGACTTACATGACTTTAGCTTCCTAGTCTGATCTGCCTTAAAGGGCTAACAATATTGCCATTCAGTAAAGATCTGGCCTTCCCTTAATATGGTCACTAATGATTATTTCCCACTCCTTGACTATCCCTATTGCCTGCTGAGCTAAATGGGAGAAAATTGACAGTGAAGATGCTTTTCGCTCGAGATGATTTTGTTCAGCTCTTGAATGCTTTCAATGGTTTAACTTTGTACAGTTTTCATTTTACTTGAAAATTAAATTAAAAAATAAAACTGAGTAATGGGGTGTCTGTGGATAGTCAAGGCCCATTAACGTAGGTTTTTCTTTTTATGTTTAGTATGAAGTTTGAATAATTGTCTCAGTGGATGCTGAATGTTTAGTGTGTGCTTAATTGTGAAGAAACCATCAGCCATTTATCCTGAAAATTATTTTTCAGCAAAGTAGTTTTATTATTGCAATGAGGGGGGTTGGTAACTTTGTAAATCTACATTTCATATATGTTACAGACTATACTTAACAACAGAAGCTCACCTCATGGTTTCTGATTGTTTGTTTAATCCTGCCAATGAGGCCACTGAGATATATGAAAAAATCATTGTATTTCCTATTTTTCGTAGAATAAGTTCCTAAATCGTTAGTTTCTCAACTGTTTACAGATTCTGATCACACAGAAGAGTCCAAACTGTATTATTGGTTGATATGCTTGGAAATTGGGTCTCGTATCTTTGCTGGTCTTCCAAGTTCTGAAATTGTTAGTAATTTATGGTTGGAGGAAAGCTATTACTGATCCAGAAACCATAAAGACTGAAAGTTACATTGCACTTTCTTAGCCAAAATGATTTCCTCTAGACTTGATCTGCTGTCCAGATAAAAAGAGAAAATGTAAATGAAGAATAAACCTCAAACCAGGAGTAATAGTTTTAAAAGGATCAGGCAAGAAGGGAACATAAGGATCAAAGCTGTATTGATTTAGTCTAATTATAATTGATTTTCTAATTGTAATCTAATTCTAACACCAATCTCCACTCAGCTACAGCAATAACCTATTTCTAACACTTCTATAGAAAGTTTGGATGATTTTTCAACTATTGCCAGTCATGATCTTGAGCTTCACATGGAACTTATGAACTGAAATGGGACTTCAGAAGATCCAAGCACTTCTCCACTTTGAAGATGTCACCACTCTGCAATGTAGTGCCTTAACTGAAAGAGTAGCTCTTGTGCATAAATTTTTTCCAAATTGTTTTGTTGTTGAGGAAGTTTACACTTCAACCAATTGCTTTTTTAAAGATGTTTTAACCCACATTTATTTTTTAATAAGTAACTCAAGGCAGCAAACATATCTAATATTCCTTCCTCCTCCTATTTTCCCCACAACAACCACCCTCTGAGGTGAGTTGGGCTGAGTTTTATCTTTATCTGTTGGTGGCCAGTTGCCAAAGCCAAGGAAACCCAATAAAAAAATCAACAATATTTATGCAATCAGCTATGCACCTGCTTAATGTGCACTTAGTTCCTTCAGCATTCTCACTTTGCTAACATTTTACAATACATATATATTTGTTTATTTGCTTTGTAATCTATCACACTTTTTTTTTTTAGAATAGAATAGAATTCTTTATTGGCCAAGTGTGATTGGACACACAAGGAATTTGTCTCCAGTGCATAAGCTCACAGTGTACGTGTAAGCAACAAGAGATAAATTATGATCATAATCATAAAATACATTAATCATAAATCATAAGATACAACACTTTGTGATAGTCATGGGATACTAAATAACCAAGCAACATAAATCACACTAGGATATTAAATAAAGCAATATAAATCGTAAGATACAAGCAACAAAGTTATAGTCATAAGAAGATAAGGCAATAGGTAATAAGAAAGATGAGAAGAATAATAGTAATACAGCCCTACTAGGTAGTTTTACAGTGTTGTGGGAATTAGTTGTTTAGCAGAGTGATGGCATAGTGGGGGGGAACTGTCCTTGTGTCTAGTTGTTTTGGTGTGCAATGGGCCTGTAGTGAGGTTCTGAGGGGAGAAGTTGAAACAGTTTATGTCTAGGATGTGAGGGGTCTTTCAATATTTTCACAGCCCTCTTTCTGGCTTGTGCAGTATACAGATCTCGGCAGCTAACAAAGTATGCAAATCACTAAAATATCTATATTACAAAAAAGTAATGAAAACTGTAACAATCATACGATTAAAACAAAAATAAAAATTGGACATCAAGGTACTATCCAAAAATCAAACACCAAGTCGTGTATTTCAATAGGATAGTGATGTGAATACAAGGCTTACGGGGCAGCATGTTATCACTTAAGAGAAATACTTGGTCCTAATGAACGAGTATGATATTTTTATGTAGTGTATAGTGTATAGAAGCTCAAACTAAGTTTGCTGTTTCTTGTACTGGACCTGTAGGGAATGACTTTATCAGTGAATTGCTAATTTGCAATTAATCTTCTTCTGAATTCACTGTACTGCACAGTGCATCTTTGAACTTGGAATATTAAGAGCTCAGTCCTAGTTTACTCTTGAGGAT
>NW_015386300.1:738582-740984 GCF_001527695.2 Protobothrops mucrosquamatus
AAAAATGCCATGAATGAAACACAAGATTGGGTACATTCCTCTTCCATAAATAAGGATCTCCACAATCACTCTCAACAGTGTTATCCTGGCAAAACAATATCAAGTTTGGTGAAAGCTACATCCAGGCAACATGTAGCAAATATAGTAACTATACCTCTTGTAGCACAGTTCAGCAAACAGAAAATGCCATGAAGGGAAAATATGTGTGTGCATGTAAGCTAAAGGGATAAAGTGAAGACACTCCTAGGTTAGTGTTTTAAGATGTTGTCTTAAGATTTTGAAAAGACTGGTTCTAGAACTATTTCTTCTTTCGTTTAAAGAATTTCTGATATTGTTTTGCAGAGTGTTTAGCCTCAAACTAGCTGTTTTCATCAGCCTTTAAAAATGGAGAGTTGTAAAAGTGTGAACCCTCAATGAATCATGTCTCTTTTCATTCATCACAAACCACAAGGTGGTCCTCAGATTAATTACAATGTTTATCTTAGCATTTGAATGTATGCAAATAAAAGTAATTACAATAATTACCATGACATTAGGGGAATGATGGTACTTTGTAATTACGGTCTTTTTCAGAAGCAGCTGTCCCAGTAAATGTGTTTGAGCCTAGAACATTTAACTTTGCCCTCTGTGTCTAGAGCCAGCATAGGTTAGGGGTTGTCTAATTTATCACAGACACCCTTCTAAAAAAGTTAGGTTGTGTGGAAATACAAAAGAAATTTCAACTATCTCTCAACAGTTCCCGAGCAATTTATGAAAAGTGGAGTATCTTCTGGACTGTCTTCTGATTTAGGATAAATGTACTTTAGATTGCTGAGCATATTAATCACCCCCATGGTTATGATTGCTGTAAATTAAAAAAAAACTAAAAAATGCAGGGTAAACATTGGGATGTATATATTTTATTATGTTTTTTTCCAGAAGCAGCATGTAAGGGATGAAAAATTTGTGTGAAATACTAGCAAAAAGAGAAGACTGCTTATGCATACTCAGATGTATCCACTTTGTTAAAAAGAGGAAAAAGCTAAGAGAGGGTGCAGATTTCCCTAACATTTTTATATGCTGACTTATGTTTGGTTTATAAACAACTAGTGATCCAAGATTATGAGATGATGAGGCCACCTGATTTGCTATCCTTTATCTGATTATGTTTTATATTATGTCATGTATTATATATTTTTAGTTCTTATATTAAAGAATTTTAATGCTAAAAGATAATACAAACTGAAATCAGGAAAAAAAGAAAAGAATGGAAAGAAAAGAAATGCAAAGTGCAAAAGTAGGAGAGGAGAGGAGAGGAGAAAGGAGTGGTGAGGAGAGGAGAGGAGAGGAGAGATCCATTCATGAATCGTCATTTCTGCCTTAATATCAGCAAAAAAAACCCCAAAAGTGTATCCATAATTTCATTGTAATATTACTTATTTTAACCCTCACTGAACAAGTTAACTTTATATTTCTTTCTTTTGCTTCTGAGAACCTTAATATTTAATTCATGAAATTCAAACATTCTCACATCTCAATGATTTCTTCAAAGTTTAGAAAGCCTCTTGTAGGAGAAGAGCAGGCAGAACTGGGGGGACAGAGTTTAATATGTTATTAGTTTAGAGTTGTGTTCCCACAAGCTCTCCAAGTTCAACCCCTTCTGAATTTCATTGACCCTTATATGGCTCCAATTTAGTGTTGAACTTTAGTTGAACAATGTCAGGCACAAAGAATCAAGGCTAGGTTGCAGCATAGAATCTGGTACACCTCTTTTGTAAATCAAAAAGTAAGTCTTGCTCAAGTCGTTTTTCATCACTTCTTTTGTCATTTATATTTTCACTTTCTTTTGATTATAACCGTCACTTTACTTCTTCATCAGCTACAATGTGTATCCCCTATTCATCCTGTCCATAAATTCTTCCATATTGTTACCTGTCACATCTTTCATTTTTTTTCTTTATAACCTTATTCCCAAAAATATTTACAAGTTCAGATATTATTGCTGGCAAATTAGTTATAAATTTCTTTCCCAATGCTTCAAAAATCCTTTGAAATATCTTATGTTTCATAGCTCTATTAGTCATTTTCTGTCATTTTTCTTTTTCCTGTCTGGAACTTTAGTCCCCTCTAGTGGCCTATTTTTATATTCAGAAAGTTACTTTTTTGTTTTATTCTCAACTTTCTGCCAATGTTTCTTTTCCTGATAAACTAAACAAATTGTGGGTGAAAGCAGGATAAATTATACATCTGAGGTTCTAGAAGAAACTCCAAGAACATATTTTAAAGTTATCACTAAACTGCAATTTTTAATTTTAAAGAGAAAGTTACATATAAGTGGGGGGTAATCATAGTTACTGCATGCAATTAATTTAATTGGAATTGACTTTAAAGCTTGGGCGACTTATTTTTGCAAGCCTAGACTT
>NW_015386300.1:744013-746374 GCF_001527695.2 Protobothrops mucrosquamatus
TGCAGGGGTGTCAAACTGCTGGCCCACGGGCCAGTTGCATCATACAGAGGCCGTGCCCACCCCAGCTCTGGCAATGCAAAAAAAGTTGTGATACATCACAACATGTTACGTGACGCAGCCAGTTTCACACCCGTGCTCTAGTGCATATCAGAAATCCAGTTGCAAAGAGGAATGCAATTCAGGCCTTACGGGTTTAAAGCTTTAATTAATGGGACAACATTTATTTTCTGAACTCTATATAGCTGTAATCAGCTAGATCTGATAATACTGATAAAGATGTCTTTGCAAAATGAGTTTTCAACATCTGAGAAAGATGTCAAAAACATTCTTGGGGTAAAGGATTGTCAGGAATAACTGAAACACTACAAGATGCCCCTGTTGTAATTAGGGAAGAATGAGATTTATTTTTCCCTGAACATCTGTGATATAACCTGAAAAACTACGGAATTATAATGCTTGATCAATAGACAGTAGAACCTCATATGGATCAAAGCTATCTGTATACAATACTCTTCCAACATTTCGGATCTGCTTGGAATTTGTTTTGTGGGATTTAAATTATGCCAAATGTTGCTCTGCAGAATTTTCAATTTATTTTCCTTAAGGTCTCAGAGATACTCTTAATTGATGGTGGGAGTGGTAATCTATAATCAGGTCCCATGCATGTCATCAGTTTAAGTATTTTTGTCCTTGTTTCAAATGATTTAATCAACAGAGGCATCTTATTTTATTATCAACATCCATTGAAAAATGTGTGAACATTGGCTCTGGATAATTTTTTTCTGAAATATGTAACTCTTTAAAGAATGGGATTAAGGTGATTCTTTCTTACATATTGTTTAATCTAATGGAAGTCATAAGGGCTTAATTAGACCTAAGTAGTTTTTACTCCATTCCAATCAATGGCATGATAATGAAGGAATGAGTGTCTAATTAACTCACAAATTACATTTCTATTTTCTAAGGAACAAATAGAGACTGGTGGAGATACCAGTTAGTTTCTACATTTTCTCCATGTAAATACTGTCTTTCTATTAAATATATTGGGAATAGAGTTGTCCTGTTGAGAGACTAGAAGGACAGATCACGAAAGAAAAAGTTATTTGTGTATTTTTTAATTGATTGTTAGCCGCCCTGAGTCCGCAAGGAGAAGGGCGGGATATAAATTTAATAAATAAATAAATAAATAAAATAAACTTGACTGTAGGTACTGTGTGCCTTGACTTAGATCCCTCAGGCAGCCAAAGATCTTGGATGATCTTACAGAATCTGAAGTTGCCTGACAGAACATCTGCTGCCTCATGAATGCCCATCTTGAAAGGCTGAAGTACTCAGAACCTAAATTAGAGAAACTTGTGTCCTTTCGCTTGCTATTGAACTACAACTTCCAGCAACCCTCATTATTTGCCCTTGTCAATCCCACCCACCCACCCCTCCACATACACACCTTGGGAGAGGTTGAAAATTGCAATAATGACCAAACTTTACAGTAAGTCATGCAAGAAACTGATGGCAAGGAAGGAAATGAATTGTCTGAGGGATATTTGAAGTTGGTATTGAAACAGTTTAGTTTGGGTGTGGCGGAAGATAAGCCAGCCAAGTTAGGGATCACCAAGCCAGTTCTATCTATCTATCTATCTATCTATCTATCTATCTATCTATCTATCTATCTATCTATCTATCTATCTATCTATCTATCTATCTATCTATCTATCTATCTATCTATCTCATATACATAATACTATTATTTAATAAATAAATAAAGATTTGAAAGATTTCAAGTACATGTCAGCTGTGGTAGGCAAATGTGTTGTTTTTTTCACGTAGAGCCATGAATGGGGAAAAAAATTAATAATTATCTCAGGAAAGTGAATCCTTGCTCCATGTTTCATAAACACAAGGTATTTCTATATTTTACCATCGATTGTATTGTTGTGCTTAAATGCAAAAAATCCCACCTTGAAATATAATCCTCCTTAATGTTCTGGACCATTTACTTTTAATTAAAGTTCTGCCTGTTATGTATGCAAAGTGTGTTTTAGATATTTGTAGGTTTCTTCTCCAATAAAGATTTGAGAATTTATATTATATTTGAGTTTATTTTGCGAGAGATTATTATTCCAAAATTTATTTGCATAGAATGGTTAAAAGCAGGGCTTTTTTTCTCATAGAACGCCCAGAACGGAGTTCCAGCACCTTTTTTGGATGGAACCATGTAGGGTAGGAAAGGTAGGTTGTACGACGTGTGTGAGTTCCGGCACCTTTTCTTTTTTACAAAAAAAGCACTGGTTAAATGTTATCTCATATTGTAGTACTGAAGGAAATCATTCAGCTATCATTTTGGTACATATAAACTATTTT
>NW_015386300.1:746759-765338 GCF_001527695.2 Protobothrops mucrosquamatus
TTCTCATAGAACGCCCAGAACGGAGTTCCAGCACCTTTTTTGGATGGAACCATGTAGGGTAGGAAAGGTAGGTTGTACGACGTGTGTGAGTTCCGGCACCTTTTCTTTTTTACAAAAAAAGCACTGGTTAAATGTTATCTCATATTGTAGTACTGAAGGAAATCATTCAGCTATCATTTTGGTACATATAAACTATTTTGTCATTTTGATTGAACTGTAATTCTATGTATGTGTGAGAGGGAGAAACAGAGAGAGTGTGTGGAAAAAGAACAACTTTGCTTTCACAAAGAAAAATACAAGCAAAATGCAAAGAGCCACAAGCCTGAACACTTATTTCTACATTATCTTCTCTCTTCTTGCTGCTCCTTCTTTTTTGCCACTCCAGTCTTCAAGGTCTCTTGCCCAAATTTCTACCCAATTGGGGAAGACATATGAGCTTTTGGTGTTAGAGTTTCAAGTGTGATGTGATGACATTTTATTCTTATATAAAAAAAATCAAATTGCCAAAATTAAAAAAGTTCATGGTTCCTCTGTACCACTGATCCGTCACTTCACATTATATTTTTTACATTTTATTCCTCTAAGCCAGAGGTCTCCAATCTTTTGGGCACCAGGGAACGGTTACGTGGAGAGATGTTTTTCTGCGAACCGCAGGGGCATGGTTTTGTGTGCTGCCTGCATCCTGTAGATGGGGCTTTGCAGATGGTGCTTTGCTTGTTTGTGCGGCCCGGTTGCTGGCATGCTACAGCCCAGTACCAGTCCACGGACCAGGGGTTGGGGACCCCTGCTCTAAGCCTGCTGTTGAATGTTCGGCATTGTGTAGTTTTATATGGATACAAAGCACTGGACTCCCTTTGTATTCAGAAAAGAAGCAGTATTTATGTTGTAGTGTCAAAACTCATCCTTCTCTAAGTCATTTTATCAGGGAAGGGGTGCAACTTTACTTAAGCCAATTTAGGATTATTTGCTGCAAACACAGTCATACTTCACTATGCAGCAGAAATGGGAAATCAATATAAAACAATTGCATACCACCTATGTTAATGTACTCTAGGGAAAAAGATTTAACTCTTCATCATATCCTATCCACGGACTTCTTTCTCATTTTCATAATTCAAGAAACGAAGCCATAAATCTTTCCCTACATTTAGTTTTATTATATCCAAGAACATGCTCAAGAATTGAATTAGTTCTGAACATATAATTAAGCAGTAGCAATTAGAGCTTTAATAGTCATTAAGGTTTACAGAATTATTGATGCTCATTAAGAGTGACTGCAAGACAATCTCTACCAGGCTGATACCTTCCAGATGTTTGAGACAAACAGCAGGGAATTCAGGAAATCTGTCCCCTCTTAACAGGAGGGCAGTGGCGTGCATTTCCCTCTGCTTTCAAGAATAAGAAAAGAGTGCATATGCAAGTTAAAAAAAATACCATGAGGAAAACCCTCCCAAAATGCTATGTAAGAACATTTGATTTGATGGAATCATATCTCTTGGTTACTATTAATGATTACAAAAAAGGGAGGGGCTGGAAGAGGTGGTCAATGTTGGAATGAATAGTTTAGATTAGAGATAAACAACCTGTAGAACATCACATATTGCTGGGCCAGAATTTCTATCATCTGGTACAAATCATACTTCCCAAGAAAACTGAATCTTCCTTGGGATTCGTTGCCATAAATTCAGAATTAGCCAAATACTAAATTGAACCCTGAAATGGCATAAAAAAACATAATCATGAAAATAAAACTCCGAATGAATACAGGAGATCAACAGCAAGAGTGAGCTTCCAATGCAATTGGTTGAGCAGATTGTTGGACTAGAACACAACATGAGCCACGACGGCACAGTGGTTAGGATGCAGTATTGCAAGGTAATTCTGCCAGCTACCTCCAGTTCGATCCTGACCAGCTCAAGATTGACTCAGCCTTCCGTTTGTCTGTGGTCGATAAAATGAGGACCCAGATTGTTGGGGGCAATATGCTGACTCTATAAACCACTTAGCGAGAGCTGTAAAGCACTATGAAGTGGTATATAGGTCTAAATGCTATTGCTAAGTGCTATTGCTATTATCCAGCAGAGTAATTCCCAGGGTCTATAATAATAATAATAATAATAATAATAATGTATTAGGATGGAATAAAACTTTAAGAAACATTAGAAATTTCCTTCAAAATTGCAACTTACCTAAGTTTTGTTAAAGTATATAAATGAGAGTATGGTTGAAAGACTTTTTTAATGCCCTAAAACATGGCCTGTATCCTTAAACCCTGAGTTTTGGGTGCTAACATTAACTGCACTTTTGCAAGAACAGTAGGCATATTTATGTCACTGAAAGAAGAAAGTGTTCTACTCTGTTCTGAACCAAGCCTTCCACAAATACAGTTGAAAACCCCAATTCTAAGATATTCAGGAAAAACAAACATTTGGGGGGGTGTCTTCTAGTATTTTATGTATGAATACAATGTCAGTATATGAACATATGTCATTAAGAATTTTTATAGTTGGAACGGTATCAAGAAATGCTATGGATTATCATACGATGCAATGAACATGCAGATCTCTCCATATAGTTGTAGCTTCTGTCAGTCATCTTTTGGAAAGAGATTATATGCATCTTCAAAGGATTGGTCTTTTCCACTGAAGAGAATGTCCACCTTTGATAACAAAAAAGCAGCAGCCATGCTTTGGAGTTTAGGAGAAGACAGAATCATTTCTAGATACAATTTAGAAAGTTAGGATCGTCCTATAGATCTGCATAGTCCAGCATCATTTCCATGTAGACTGGCTGACCTGTGTAAATTTATCACTAATTTATTCAATGTCACAATAGGATTTCACAACATGTCAGGGTTAGCCCAATGTGTCAACAGGCCTTAGGAGCACATTATACAATTTATCTTCAGTGTTGTATCATTGTATCTCTGTCATCTGCAAACAACCCATACATTTGCGTGAAACATATTTGACAAAGTATTTTACCAAGCTGAATTTTTAAAAAATTAACCAAAGAAAAATGCACTAATAGATTCCGTAAATCTAATTTATTGCTTCACAGGAAATATATTAACAAAGTCAGAGCTCACCTCAAAAATCAAGTAGGTAAGTATACCATGCATTTTACAAAGTAGTAATCTACTTGAAATTTCCTAGTACTGTAGAAAATATACATAATTTGTAATAAATATTGCACACATCCTCCAAACTGCCGTAGGATGGAAGAGAAATACTATATGCTATTATTTTCTTCTTTCTTTTTTATCCCCAGTATCAAGTTTCTTGTGTTATTATTATTTGCAATAAATAATCACTGTATATATTTTAGTGTGCACATAAATTCAGATAAGAACTAAATTACAGCAAGAAAAATACACATCCATCAAATCAAAATATGTAAAAATAAATGCAGGAATACAATATGTTTTATTTATTATAATGTATGAAGACCTTTAAAAATTGTGAATATATCTAGGCAGGACACCAAATGATGAGTATATGCCATACATGCAAAGGTNCTGTGGGAGCGTATCGGCCGGTGGGAGGTAATCTGTGGCAGAAGGCGGTCTCGGAGGTAACCAGGTCCGATGCCATGGCGCGCTTTAAAGGTGATAATCAGCACCTTGAAGCGCACTCGGAAGACCACAGGCAGCCAGTGCAGCTCGCGCAGCAGCGGCGTTACATGGGAGCGACGAGTCGCTCCCATCACCGCCCGCGTGGCCGCATTCTGAACTAACTGGAGCCTCCGAGTGCTCCTCAAGGGAAGCCCCATGTAGAGAGCATTACAGTAGTCCAGTAGTTGGAATGGTATCAAGAAATGCTATGGATTATCATACGATGCAATGAACATGCAGATCTCTCCATATAGTTGTAGCTTCTGTCAGTCATCTTTTGGAAAGAGATTATCTGCATCTTCAAAGGATTGGTCTTTTCCACTGAAGAGAATGTCCACCTTTGATAACAAAAAAGCAGCAGCCATGCTTTGGAGTTTAGGAGAATACAGGATCATTTCTAGATACAACTTAGAAAGTTAGGATCGTCCTGTAGATCTGCATAGTCCAGCATCATTTCCATGTAGACTGGCTGACCTGTGTAAATTTATCACTAATTTATTCAATGTCACAATAGGGTTTCACAACATGTCAGGGTTAGCCCAATGTGTCAACAGGCCTTAGGAGCACATTATACAATTTGTCTTCAGTGTTGTATCATTGTATCTCTGTCATCTGCAAACAACCCATACATTTGCGTGAAACATATTTGACAAAGTATTTTACCAAGCTGAATTTTTAAAAAATTAACCAAAGAAAAGTGCACTAATAGATTCCATAAATCTAATTTATTGCTTCACAGGAAATATATTAACAAAGTCAGAGCTCACCTCAAAAATCAAGTAGGTAAGTATACCATGCATTTTACAAAGTAGTAATCTACTTGAAATTTCCTAGTACTGTAGAAAATATACATAATTTGTAATAAATATTGCACAACATCCTCCAAACTGCCGTAAGATGGAAGAGAAATATGCTATTATTTTCTTCTTTCTTTTTTATCCCCAGTATCAAGTTTCTTGTGTTATTATTATTTGCAATAAATAATCAATCTGTATATATTTTAGTGTGCACATAAATTCAGATAAGAACTAAATTACAGCAAGAAAAATACATATCCATCAAATCAAAATATGTAAAAATAAATGCAGGAATACAATATGTTTTCTTTATTAAAATGTATGAAGACCTTTAAAAATTGTGAATATATCTAGACAGGGCACCAAACGATGAGTATATGCCATACATGCAAAGGTTCATTGATCCTAAATTAAATCAAGAATAGGAATACCATAACCTTCCTGTAATTCCTCAATTCCTCCAAAATTTCTCATTAAATGTGGTGGGAAAATAATGATTTGGGGCAACATGAATAATTTTGGGGAAATTAAAGCTAAAATAGAGATGTAAAGCTTTTGAAAACCTAAATGTAGTAGTAGTAGTAGTAGTAGTAGTAGTAGTAATAGTAGTAGTAGTAGTAGAATTGGAAGGGACCTTTGAGGTCTTCTAGTCCTGTGGTGGCAAACCTATGGCATGCGTGCCACAGGTGGCATGCAGAGCCTTCTCTGTGGGCACACGCGCCCTTGTCCCAGTCCTAGGCCTTCATCTGGGTTTTATAAAACCTTTTCGCTTTAGGCCTCTGCCGCCGTGTGCAAAAAAAAAAGGTTCAATCAATCAATCAATTTCAACTTCTCGTGGGAAAAAAAAGATCTCGCAAAGTTGGAATTGATTGATTGAACTTTTTAGTCCCACCCAGTCTGCCGTTACCACCACAGCCATGCCCACCCAATGGACCACACCCACCCAATGAGCCATGCCCACCCGGCACCCAATAATACATAAGTGGCAGTTTGGGCACTTGGTCTCTAAAAGGTTCGCCATCACTGTTTTAGTCCAATCCCCAGAAAGGAAACCCTATACCATTGCAGACAAATGGTTGTCCAGTCTCTTCTTAAAAACGTCCAGTGTTGGAGCATTCACCGCTTCTGGAGGCAGGTTGTTCCACTGATTAATTGTTCTAACTGTCAGGAAGTTTCTCCTCAGTTCTAGATTGCTTCTCTCTTTGATTAGTTTCCATCCGTTGCTTCTTGTCCTGCCTTCAGGTGCTTTGGAAAATAGCTTGATTCCCTCTTCTTTGTGGCAACCCCTGAGATATTGGAACACTGCTATCATGTTTGGCCCTCAAAACTGTCAATATTTTCTACACTGACTCATTCTGTAATATCTGTATATTATAGCAATGCCTGTTGGGACAGACTTTTAAAAAAATCAAAATATATTAAAAAAAGTTGTTCACCCCTGGATTAAAGAATTTAATGTAGGAATTCCAGGAAAGATCCCTCCTTAAAAAATCCCCCCAGAATAAATTATACTGGCTATGAACCAGTTCAGTTAGCCTGCTGAGCACAATGATGCATTCCAAAATATTGGGTTAGCAATCACATGGAACATTTACCTGACCAGGCTTCTTATTTAATGTTTGGATATGAAGCGGGACTTTCCATTGAAATTGGAACACAATTCCTATGAGAGCTTTGTGCACATATCAAAGTTTACACAGGCAGTCAATATTTATAGCATATCTAGGCATGCAGTTCAGCCAACAGTCATTGCTTTCCTATTCCTTCCATTTCTAAGGAATTTATAACAAGAAAGTTTAATAGTTTGGAATATTGCCTGTAGCTCATTATA
The DNA here is from genome assembly GCF_001527695.2 of Protobothrops mucrosquamatus. Lineage (NCBI taxonomy): Eukaryota > Metazoa > Chordata > Lepidosauria > Squamata > Viperidae > Protobothrops > Protobothrops mucrosquamatus. The sequence continues at coordinate 753,001 of NW_015386300.1, forward strand.
TTGAAAGTCAGTAATAAAAGTCAAATGTTTCATGGTGGTCCACTGTTTAATTTAATTGTTCCTTTAAAAATAACCAGGAAAATATAAATGTTATTAATCGTTAAAAAGTTGATGAATTTTCCCCAGCTTTTGAATTTATTTTTAATGCCATTCCTATAAGCATGAAAGAAATAAAAAAATAAAAGTAAGTCCAATGATACCAATGTTAATTAGAAATTGGAATTTCAGCATGATTTTTAAGATCTTGCTAAAAATGTTTTTTTTTTAAAAAAATTAATAATCTCTGTGGTGGGCACTTTTAAACCTATTTTGAATTATACTGTAGTAACAAAAAGGCAGTGGTTTCTCTAAAACAGGGAAAGATGGGGGGGAGGAGGGGGAGGAGGAGGAGTGGGTATTCTTTTAGTCCTAATAGAAGAAGGAACTATTTTCCATAAGCTAGAGATCTGTAAAATCAAAATCTTCCAGTTGCCAGACCATTTTCAGAAAAATTAAAAAAGAAAGTATGTAATGCTCATTCAGGAAGGCGACAACAAGCAGGATACTGAAATGGTAGCATGATTTCTCCTACTTAGAGGAGCCCCCTATGTAGTTATAATGCTATTAAACACATACCTTAGAATGGGACTGAATTTTCTGTATATTTTTATATAGGATAGGAATGATCTATAAAGTAAACTATTTCAGTTTGGATTATGCTGCACAGGTACCTTAAAACAGATCTCAGAAATACAAAGTTCCAAATACAGGGGGCTTTTCTCATATAAAGGTTTGGTAGTACATTTTCATTGACATAAATAATACATGTCCGTTTTTCAGACAAAGAATCTCTTTCATAAATTAGTCCTCTCGCACCACTAAATTGTTGCTCACTGATATAAAAGTGACTAACATAGGACAAACAAATGGAAGAAAATGCTATCCTAGAACACATATTAGAAAAATTTTTATATATTATTTTTATATTTATATATTACTTTTATGAAAAAAAAAAGTTTTGTTCCGTGACGGAAGCAAACCAAGTGTCTTTATTACTTTCAAGTTCCTTTGTGAAGTTCTTCCATTTTCATCTGCTAAATTGTCTTCTTTGTCACATTATGCCAGCTCAATGTCTCCTGCGTAGAGAGTGATGAGCAGGATTGCAGTGAACCCTGTGAGCAAGCCAGCATTTTGAATCAGGAAAAAAATGAGATCTGTTTTTCTTCCAGTTACTTTTTCTCGCAACATGTCGTTCATCTCTGGGAACTGGAGTTGCCATGGAAATAAAACCGCACACACAAAAAAAAGAGAGAAATAATTTTACAGTAAGTAAGTTTTGCCATCTAGTGGCAAATAGAATAGCATGATAGTATAATCAATTTTTAAAATGCATTCCTTTTTACTTTTATAGGGGTTTTTTTGTACATTACTGGTAAGATTGGTTATGATTTTTAAGTTGCAAGGAAAAAGGGTTTAATGATTTGGGGGATACACCCATCTTGGATAGTAGGACCAATTACCTCACCAAGACACAGACAAGAAAAAAGAAGCTATAGTTATTTTTAGTTCTCTATTCTTAGATTCTTAGGGACTTCCTCACCTATCCATCTTAGACAGAAAACATTTTATTGGTACCAAATGTAATTAATACTCATTTTGCTTGGGGCAACCTATCATGAATGAAGAGTTAAGCTGAGGTTCAAATCTAGCTGGAAAACCTGACAAGTTAAAATGTTACATAGGTAGAAAAAAAATAAAGCTGTTTCCTTGTAGACCTTTCATTACTCAGCTAGGCTAACATAAAAAAGTGCAGGATATGTTCCCTGTTTATAAGCAGTAGCTTCCCCTTCCAGTTTTGGTCAGTGGGTGGTTTTCTCCTTGGTATGTCTTTGAATAGGGTATTGTTTTCTGCTTGACTGTTGTCTAATGTTAATCCCTACTTATCTAGCTGTTGGCTGCTGGAGATTGTGTATAAGACTGTCCATGCAACATGTTCCAACAAAACGGATATCCATACAACTTTATCAACTCCATCCACTACAACACAACCAATACAATGTATGAAAAAAATAATATTACCTTGTCACAAGCATTTCAGAAACAAACAACAGACTATTGTCGCCAAGACTTCATAGTAGCACACAAATCAACTAAAGTCCTCCAAAACATCTTAAGTAAACCAAAAGACTTAATAGCCCAAAAATAAAGAAGTCATCTGCAACATACACTATAAGGCTATGCTGGCTGAGGAATTCTGGGAGCTGAAGTCCACAAGTCTTAAAGTTGTGAAGGTTGCAGACCCTTGCTCTAAGGACTATAACAGCCACTATTTAAGACAGATAGACAGAAGACTATCAAATCATATCCATGAACAACTAGCAGACAGAAAATACGATGAAAACTCCTTAATCTCACAACATGTGGACAAACTAAATCACAACTGGGGAACTGTGAATATCCCAGACCAAGTTAAATCTAAAAATAACATTCCTTCCTAAGGCTAAGAGAAAGTGACTAACCCAAGGTAACCCAGTTGGCTTTGTGCTTAAGGCAGGACTAGGACTCATGCCCTCCCAGTTTCTAGCCTGATGCCTTAACCACTACCCCAAACTGTTTCTCTCTGCTTATTTACCCACAATTAATCTGGGCTATGTCTTGATTCTTTTTTGCACGAGTATTTCTAGATCTTAACTTGCTAGAAATTGATATATGTTTTAACTAAAAGTATTCATCTGTTGAACTGTGGTTCCACTACCAATAGAAATACAACAGATGCTTTATGTACTTGGCAGCAAACAAATGTAGACATTTCTCATTCCTTACTGCATTTAATAAAGATAGGAATTTTTCAGTCCAGATTTGGTCAATCTAATGCTTCATTTAATTCCCAGAAGAATATTTCTCCAAAGATGTTACCTAACCAAGGATGGGAAACAAAGCACTTTGGACCACAGACAAGAAGAAAAGAATTCAGAAGTAAGTCAGACACAAATAGCAGCTATTGTATAGGACAGACATTTAGAATCAATTTTAGAATGCATTTTTTAAAGGCCAAGTATAACAGACAAAGACATCAGACCAACAACTTTACTAATGCTTTACCCATCATATGTAAGCATTTTAATGTGCAGAAAAAAATCTTGTGGCGGAACATTCAAAAGTATGAGACCATACAATCTCCGTTTTGACCCAGAGCTGAGAGATTACCTTGAATAATGAGATTAATGAGATTAATTCACCATGATCACCTAAGAGAAATGGTAGGGAAAGAGAGAGAGACAAGAACTCTTACAAATCCTACCTGTTTCTAGACAGAGAAGAACAAAGTGGGGTTCAGCAATAAATCAGGGTTCTGTATTGATTATTCACACATATTATTACATTTGGCTCAGACACAGTTCCGGTCTAGACACCTAAAGATAGAGAAATTGGAAAAGTAGATAGAAAAACCTATCACCTACTGTGCCATAAGTAGGCTTTCAAACAGGGGTCTATACATTATCTAAGATAGAAAGATGTCACAGAAAACAGCTTTAATTTCCAAGCTTGCTCTTTGCTCTCTGTAAAGATGAGAAACAGGTCATAAAATATACCAAACTGCCATATTTCCACTTTTTTTTCTGAACTACACTTACTCATTGTAACCCAAGAAACAAGGCACAAACATATCCTAGAATTCACTGTGCCAGCTATGATTATAGATGTGATCTATTCATGTCTCCTCTCTAAGTGGGTGGAATTCTATATCTCTACGAATAATTGTACATAGTTTTATTAAATTCTCTAGTTTTTAATACATTGATCTTTGGTTTCAGAATTTACACAGATAGAAGCATTAGCATGGCACATAATCCCAAATACTCCAAAAATTGTGAATGAATTGTAATGCATAATTTGATGGAATAAGAAAAATATTACATATATAGCGAATAGTTGCCTTAATGGCATTTAATTAATTTTTACTTAGCTATCTTTGTTTGTTTTTGTCCTAGATGTTTTGAAATGAAAATTGCTAGGATGTCACCACAGGTAAGACGGTAGTAAATTCTAGAACTATAGCTCTTGAAACCCATACAGACTGAATACTAAATCTATATACTTCCCCTTATTTCTTTCATGTTTTTCAAGCCATTGGCCTCATGTACACATGTAGAATTAGTCAATCTTCCATACAGAGTTTTCAGGAGCAGTTAGGTAACTTGGGGAGAACAGCTGTTTTAAGAATTAAGCAAAAAAGCAAGATAGAAGTTCCTTACTTTGTCTCATAGCAATAAATATTTCACCCTAGGTTTAGACAGACTTCACAAGGCGTTTATGCAATTTAACACCATGCTAGGTCACATCCAATATGTCCAGCTAGGAAAAATTGACATGAACTTGCCATTTCAATGTTTTTAATTTCCAGAATGAACTAGTTTCATGCTAATAGCATCAGTACTGTGATTTCTCTTAACACTGTCTCACAGATATAGTCTCTCATAAGCACACATTGTAATAACGCTAATGGTTAAGCCCATTTGTACTACAGTAAGACTATAAATATTGTTAAGTAGGTAGATATGTAGATAAGCTGTAGCAGAAACTCACCATATCTGCAAGGGAGATGTATAGAAACATGCCTCCAGCTAGTGCAAAAATGATGTTTGGAGCAAAGTTGTTGCCTAAAATTATGCCAAAAACTAGGCCAATATAACAGGAGCATGCTGATAAAAAATTGAAAAACAAGGCTTGCCTTGTGCTCATTCCTGCATTAAGAAGGATGACAAAATCCCCTAAAAAAAGAAATGGATGCCATTATGAGTACGTAACACAGTTATGATTTATACTTTCTCCAAGATGAATCAAAATACAGAGAGGCGGTCTGGTGTAATCCTTTAAAGGCATCCTTGATACTGGATGACTTTGGGCCAGTCGTTCTATCAGTCCTAGAATGGGAGTTGAAAAACGTCTATCTATCAATCTCCAGGACCAGCATGATAAATTACAGTCTGTAACCTTCAATGAAGAGGCTTTCATCTTGCAGTAGATTGATTCAGGATGATAATAATTCAAAATGGATTGGTAAAATGTATATGAAATGTATATGAAAACTATCATTTTCCCATTTAAATATAAAATATTTATGGATTAGGTCAGTGGTTGCGAACCTATGGCACGGGTGCCAGAGGCGGCACTCAGAGCCCTCTCTGTGGGCACGCACGCCATCGCCCCAGTCCTAGGCCTTCAGCTGGGTTTTATAAAACCTTTTCATTTTAGGCCTCCACCGCCATGTGCAAAGAAAAAGGTTCAATCAATCAGTCAATTTCAACTTCTCGGGGAAAAAAAAGATCTTGCAAAGTTGGAATTGATTGATTGAACTTTTTAGTCCCACCCAGTCTGCTGTTACCACCGCAGCCACGCCCACCCAATGGGCCACAACCACCCAATGGGCCACAACCACCCGGCACCTGACGATGCATAAGTAGGTTTTGGGTTGCAGTTTGGGCACTCGGTCTCTAAAAGGTTCGCCATCACTGGATTAGGTCTTGCTTGACAAGAAATTTCCTAAGACAGCTTATCCCAATCCTGATGCCCTTAGAGTTGGAATGCAGCTCCAGATTTCTGAATCATTATAGTTAAACGTTGAAAGCCATAATTTTTGGAAAAACTATAGTGGCTGCATTGGTTCTAGAACTCTGCCTCAGCTACGTACTTTAACCATTGAAATGGTGTAAAACATATTACCTAATTCATGAGGAAACTCTTCACATAAGATTGCTATAGATGTGCTAATTCCCTGAAGTAGGGAAAGTGTGAAAGAAGCCCCAATGGCCAATCCATCAATGAAGTTGTGCAAAGCATCGCTTAATGTGATCATCCAGGCAACTGTACCAATTTCGGACAGGGGAGGCCCACTGAAACATTTGCATGAAGTACTTTGCATTTCTTCTTTCTGCAACAACAAAAAACATGAGAGTTAGATCAAATACTTAAGTCACTGTAAGAAATGAAAGGATATGTAATTTAAAGTGTGCTTGTTTACTGATAAATAAGTCATGGAATCCAAAGTACAGGTAGTTCTCACTTAAAAACCGGTTACTTAGCTACCATTCAAAGTTATGACACATTGTTTCCCCCTTATAATCCAATTCCGGAGTTCCCACAATGGCGCGCGCACACACACACACACCATGATCACATGACCATATTTCAGATGCTCATCTTTACAGCTGGTTGCAGCATTGTGACCATGATTTATATTTTTTCAGCTGATTTCCAGCAAAAAGCGCCCATAAAAACAAAAAACTACCACCACAAAAACCTTATAAAATCAGGTTAATCATGTGGGTATTATGACTTATAACTGTCATAACTTATAATGGAAATTCTAGGCTTCATTACAATCATAAGGATTACCTATAATCATTCTCCACATACAGCAAATATTTCTTTTACAAGCACAGCATCATGAGGTCAAATTCACTTTTGATCTAGATCACAGTTGTTCTGTTTTCTCTGCAGTAAACTGCCCAAAGGAACTGGATTATCTAAAGAACTACAAAACAGGATGGATCCTAATGCCACCAGGTTTCCAGTGCTTTTATACATTTGATTCAGAAGACCATAATGTGTTGGATTCATCTTCTAACAGGCTTATCATGGACAGCATGACACCATTTTGCAAATTTTTAAAATAGGTATCAGATAATACATCAAATAATACATTTTCCTCAAAAAAGCAACTGAGCTACAGGGTAATCAATCAATGAAAAGTAATCAGAAATGAACCTGATAGAGTAGGGTTAATTTTCAGCAATAAGATAGGACTCTTTTATTCCTTTAAGCATATTATGCTGTAGCAACTTTTCTGAAAGGGTTATATTTCATATTGTTAACAACTGGAAACTCTTTCCAAGCAGCAGGGACTTTTGGAGGTGAAGCCCCTGTATTTTTTTGTCAGCCAATTAAATCTTGTCTATCTCCCTCCAAAACCTGACAGGACTATTTAAAGCAGTGTTTCTCAACCTTGACAATTTTAAGGCATGTGGATTTCAACTCCCAGAATTCCACAGCCAGCAATGCTGGCTGTGGAATTCTGGGAGTTGAAGTCCACATGCCTTAAAATTGTCAAGGTTGAGAAACACTGATTTAAAGTTTCACATAGCTTAATAAACCAAACCACAAAGGATAGCTTTCCCTTTAGGACTGTGATTTCAGAGTCAGCACAATTGTTGGATAGAAGTTACTGTTCACCTATTAATCATGCCACCTAACTTCAATAGGAAAAGTCTGGAATCCCTGGTATTTTAGGTAAACAAACTAACAAAGGAAAGAACACTCTTCACGAATTCATGTGATTTTGGGATGGCTAAGTTGAAAAAAACCCTGTCAGTTTAAAGAAATAATCCGGTGCACTTTTAAAATATGGTTAATAAGATTATTCATTATTATGGTAGTTTATTTATAACAATCAATAAAAAATAAGTAAGATCATGGGAGAATACACCAAATTTCACATACAGTACAAAACAACCATCTTGTATTGTTATGATCAGTCATCCAGTCAACCGGATGTGGATCTCATGGCCAGACTGGATTTGATATTTTTATCCTCCTGTGGGGTCCAAGCCTCAAAAAAAACAAAAAAAAGGTTTGCATGGCTAGCAGCTGCCTTGCAAAGGGCCAGACAGGATGTGTCTCATCAACAGTGGGAGGAAGAAGGCAGCAGAGGTCATCTGGGAATGGCAAGGGCAGTGAAGCACAGGGTGGCAAGGCTGACAGAGTGCAGGTGGCCAAGAGGGCAGAGTGGGGGGAAGGAGAGATAGGCAGAAGGGGGGAATTGAAGTGCCCTTCAGTCATAAGTGCAAGTGCGACATCAAGCACCCAATTTTTGACCATGTGACCATGGGAGCACTACAATGGCCATAACTTCAGGGACTGATATAAGAACCTTTTGTTCAGTGCCACTGTAACTTTGAACTGTGACATAGTTAACCAAGGACTACTTGTATGAATATTTAGCAGACATTTTATTACTAGACTTTTTATTATTGATGAACTGCATTGAAAAAATTGGATAATTTTGCAAATACTATCTAAGTTTCAGTTGGTGCATTGGAAATGCAAAATTAGGTAAATTACAAACTGGTTTTTTTACCACTGATTAATATAGCTCTACTCGGACAATAAAATTCCCGGAGACGCCATTTAAAGAACAATTTCAACATTTCAAAAATTACAGCCAATTTACTCATCAAAGTAAAAATAAAAAAATTAATTGATGTCTGACTTAATTTCCTATACCATTCTTTTTTCTTTAATCTTCTTAACTTTCAGTAATTAACAAGAAGGATTCTGAAAGAATCCATTAGAACACAAATCTTCTTGAAGCCACCTGAAAATTATTGAAAGTGGCCAACCAATAATAAATAATAAAAAGAAAACTTTATTAATAATATTAAACATCTGCCTATCCCAGGTCCTTAGGAAGGATTTGATATGTAGATAAAAATGCCAGCTGTAGTCTAAATATTTGTGTGACTATAATAATAGTAATAATATTTGCCACAATACTTATAACACTCTCAAACAGCACCTGCCTATCCCTAATCCTAGGGAAGGACTTTATGGGTGGATAAAAATGTCAAATCCAGTCTAAATATCTGCTGACTGTGTGGCCAATCATAAAATTTCTTAACACTACCTTTGTTTTAAGGCAGAAGGGAAAGTTTACAATATTGTCCTTTTTCAACCAAATCAAACATTAAAGCTTTCCAGTCTGAGCAACCATGAATCTTGTATAAACATTACATAAGATGTTAAAGGTTACAGTTTCAACTATGAATGGAATTTAAGTTTACGTGACTGTTGGAAATATTGACAGAGAGCTAAACTAACACTTCAGAAACCTAAAAGAAAGAGAAAGGATACCACCCTAAAAGTTAATTCTATTGTTATATTAACAGGACTTGCCTAAAGTCAAACAGGGACCTTAAAGTCAATGTTTAAAGTCAATGAGAAAATCTTATGAACCTGCAGATTCTCCCAACATAATCTAATATCAGCTTCCTGGTTATGCCTAATATTACTATATAGCTGTATATGCCCTAGTCAAAGGCAGAATCAGTTTCAGGGGAACGCTTTGATGGGCAAACCCAGAAAAGAGAACCCACCCCAACAGACTCTTACCTCCAATTTACATGGCATACCCAAAGGGATTATGAATAGCTACACATTTCTCAGTTTATTTGTTTTACATGTTCCACTGAGTGGAACGTGGGATATCATTTCCAATTACGTCAGATTCTTGGAATCAGTACTGGCCAAGCCCAGCTTTTACCTGAGCAGCTGCCAGATACTGTCTAGTCTACATAACTCCATAGTGTGGTATATTCAGTAGGCAGGAATGATGAAGTATGAACATATGAACCATTTTTAAACAAAGTTGAAAAAGACATGAATTGGAAAACTGCCAAAGGTTAATAAGAAATATATATATAAATGTGGAGTGAACGATAAACGTAAATTCAATTTTAAAACTATTATCAACAAAGAAAAGATCAGCAATCCGCTCTTTGCTGGAAATGCTGTGATAAACCGGCAAGACATGTTCATTCATACCTGTCCAGAAATCACACTGACATTATCGAAACCCAAGTTTCCATTAGCTTCTGCTACTGCTGGATTTGCATAGCACATGGTTCCATTAACTGGTTTGATTGATTCTGCAGGAGCAGGAGGCGCAGAACACCTTTCAGGAAGTTTCAGTTCTTCGGATTCAAAATGGCTGTGACCCATCTAAAAGGGAACCAGATGAAACAATTCAGGAAGGAATCAATGGACTTCAATGAAAAGATAGCTTTAGAAATAGAAGAGACAGAGAGAGAGAGAGAGAGAGAGAGAGAGAGAGAGAGAGAGAGAGAGAGAGAGAGAGAGAGAGAGAGATCTTATCCAAATGCACTTTTTTCCAATACATATGAAAATAGCTGCTTACTGTACTACAAATATAAATGTACAGTAAATATATCTCGATGTGAGAAATTTGGCATACTTAGCCAAAAGTGCACATCCTGGGTCTGAGGAACACATATGACTCTTGAAAGCCTTATGTACAATCTTCAGAACCCTCCAAAAGTTACCACAAAATTGTTGTTTATAATGGGACAGAAAGGAAAACCATTCAATACCTTGCAGAAAATCACATCCTGTACTTAATGTATGTGATTAAATGAAAATGAAATATAATTGTAAATTAAATCCAAATTAGCTTTTGACCTGGCCCTTTTTTTAACAGATCCATGCATGGTTAGTGTATAACATTAATATAGTAGATCAAAATGTTTTTTGTCTTTTCAACCTACATGTCACACATCAATGGCATTTCCCTTCCAATCTCATTCTGGCTGGAGAGAAAGAACTAGCTTCTACTCAGTCTCTGCTTCTCTATAATGAACTGGATTGAGTGAGATCTATTGTCTGATGTGGTCTTTGGTTAAAACACAGCATCAGGTTGGGGTTTTTTTTGCTACTTTTGACACACTTAAATAAACTTAATCATCTCTAGCAGTGAAAAACAGCCCTTTAATTCAATCCTGCTACCCAACTCACCTGACTATGGGTTTTCAATAACATTTTAAGAACTCTTTCCACAAAGAATAAGATGTAGAATCCACCAAAAACTGCAACTGCTTTGTCAACGTAGTTATCTACTTTGGGATCAAATCCAAAGGCCTAGAACAAAAATATTAATAATAATTCCATATCATTTGATATTTCTGTATTCTTTTTTTCATTAACAGTATTCACTTTTTCATTATATTCATTCAGTAAATTTAACCCGAATTTACTTTATACTGTAACTCACCTAAACTAAATCATATATATGTCACCATTTGATAGGCCTGTCCCATAAAAATGGTTGCCTGTTCTATATTTAAATATCTACTCCAAACTGATTTTTTAATCAATCTTGCCAAGTAATTAATCCACAAAATGTACATGTGGGTCACAATGAATGCTGAACAGGATAATTTGGAAATAAATTGCAGTAGCCAATTCTTATTACATTTCACCTCTCCTGTGGACTTTGGGAGTGCTGTGGAAATCAGGAGATTCAGGCAGTTCAAATAAAAATTTATTCAAGGTTGAACTGTCTACAAGAATCTGAACAATTAACAGTCAAGAGAAATTAGTAGGAGTTAAAGGAATTCAAGGTGGACTCATGATGCGTTTGACCCCTCCCTCCAGCTCAGCCTGGTCACCTCCTATATGGACTCTATTCGTCCAACATGCTTAACCAGTTCAGCCACTAACCCAATCAATTTTTCTTACCAATGGTTCTGGCAACACATATCATCATTTGACAAATAAAAAACTTCCCTTCTTCTTTCCAGGAAATACCTGAACAATCTTACCAAAGCTTCATGACATCACCAACCCCTTTTCCCTTGGCAGACAACCACAGACATGCCTTGGTGACTGTATGTTAATCAATGTTTTCAAATTATGTTCTATTTGCCAGGCCACTGCCAATGGACATATGATATTAATATGTTCTCCCTTCCACTTCCTGTCAGAATGGTAATTCATCTTTTTTAGATGGGGAATAGTGGTTCAACTCTAATCTATCCCCTTAAAGGAGTTTATGGTTGGAGGAAATGGAGAAGAAAGGGAATGACTACAAAGGTGTAATATTGAAGAGCATCTTTCTGGATGCTCAGTCTTAAGGGAAAACATAGAATATGGTTATATTCCCACCATTTTTGTCTACCTTTTCCTTACCTCTGGAATAAGTTGAAAAATTGCATTAGAGAAGAGTGTTCCAATGGCCAAACCTACGAAGTACGTTAAAATCTTAGGGAAATAGTCCTTCTTTAAAAGAGGCGTTAAAACGAATCCAAGAAGTGACGCAAGGCTGATTATAGTCACAGCAAGGAACCCAAAGCCCCAAACTGTAAAAAGAAAAAAAAATCATGACTTAGCTCATTTACTGACCATTCAAAGTTACAACACCACTGAAAAAAGTGACTTATGACCATTTTTCACACTTACAACCGTTGCAGCATCCTCATGGTCACATGATCAAAATTCAGATGGCAACTGACTCGTATTTATGATGGTTGCTGTGTCCCAGCATCATGTGATCACTTTTTAACCTTTTGACAAGCAAAGTCAATGGGGAAACCAGATTCACTTAACAATTGTGTTACTAGCTTAACAACTGCAGTGATTCATAACAACTGTGGCAAGAAAAGTCATAAAATGGGACAAAACTGACTTAACAAATGTCTCACTTAGCAACAGAAATGTTGGACTCAATTGTGTCTATAAGTCAAGGACTACCTGTAATATTAGTAAGTTTGGCAGAAAAATTACAGAAA